>NC_037670.1:41295565-41587803 GCF_003255815.1 Theropithecus gelada | reverse complement strand
TTTTTTGAGACAGAGTCTCGCTCTGTCGCCCAGGCTGCAGTGCAGTGGTGCGATCTTGGCTCACTGCAAGCTCTGCCTCCCGGGTTCCCGCCATTCTCCTGCCTCAGCCTCCCGAGTAGCTGGGACTACAGGCGCCGCCACCTCGCCCGGCTAGTTTTTTGTATTTTTTAGTAGAGACGGGGTTTCACCGTGTTAGCCAGGATGGTCTCGATCTCCGGACCTCGTGATCCGCCCGCCTAGGCCTCCTAAAGTGCTGGGATTACAGGCGTGAGCCACCGCGCCCGGCCTTTTAGTTTTTATTTTTAAATTATACCGATAGACCTTAATTATGTAATGTTAATTCAATAACTAATCACATATAAGAGACTGAGTCTATTTAATTCCTCACCTCTTCAATCCAAACATTATCCAAGGAGTTCTTATTCTTATATGGTGTGTGGAAATGGGCGTGGAATAGGAGAGAAGGAAGACTGGACAGACATTTAATAGTCATTACCATAGCCCAGGCCTCCTCTGGCTCTTTCCAAACGATTGCGGCAGATTCTGCTTCCCTCCAATAACTCCCTACCATCTGTTGGAAAATGATCACAATTTCTAGTTTGTTTTTGGTGCTGTTTGTCAATTTTGATTTGACTGATCTATTTATTTGTTACTGAATTCACTTGCAAGCTCCATTCTCTTTAACAGCATCCTTCACCACTAAAATCCCAACGCCCACCAATCACCTCTAATATCCATGTATGTTTTCTAATCTCAGAATCACACACCGTTTCATACATCTTTTTTTATTCAAGCCATGTTCAGATTAAAATGGACTTCTTACATCAAATGGGAAGCTGATTCTTATTTTTGAAAACCATCTCAAACATTATTTTCTTTATTATGTTCCCTTGACCATTGACTACTAATTTGTATGCTTCTCCCTCCTATCTGCTAACCTCACATTATTTTTTTTTTGCCAAGAGGTAAACAATAAATTACACTGCATATTAATTTCTAAATGATATATCTTACTCTTCCCAATACATTATCGAGTGTACATGTGTGTATATATATGTGAAATATATATATATAAAATATATATATGAAAACATGCTCTTCAACAAAGTACAGCACAACGATGAACATATGAGTGCACGTGTCTTTTTGGTGGAATGATTTGTATCTTTCAGGTAGATACCTGGTAATTGGATTACTGGGTCAAATGGTAGTTCTGTTTTAAGTTATTTGAGAAATCTCCAGACTGCTTTCCACAGTGGCTGGACTAAGTTGCATTCCCATCAACAGTGTAAAAGCATTTTCTTTTCTCTACAGCCTCACCAGCATCTGTTGTTTTTTGACTTTTAAAAATGATTATTCTCATTGGTGTGAGATATTATCTCAGTGTGGTTTTGATTTGCATTTTTCTGATGATTAATGATGTTGAGCATTTTTTCATATATTTAATAGCCACTTGTATATCTTCTTTTTGAGAAGTGTCTGTCCATGTCCTTTGTGTATTCTTTAATGGGATTATTCGTTTATTGCTAAATGATTTAAGTTCCCCATAGATTCTGGATATTGGACCTTTGTAGGATGCATTGTTTGTGAATATCTTTTCCCATTCTGTAGATTTTCTCTTTGCCCTGTTGACCATTTATTTTGCTATACAGAAGCTCTTTAGTTTAATTAGGTCCTACTTGTCTATTTTTGTTTTTGTTGCGATTCTGTTTGGAGATTTAGCCAAAAATTCCTTGCCGAGGCCAATGTCAAGAAGAATATTTCTTAGGTTGTCCTTCAGGATTTTTACATTCCGAGGCCGTATATATAAGTTTTTAATCCATTCTGAGTTAAGTTTTGTATATGGTGAAAGGTAGGGATCCAGATAAAATGTTCTGCGTTGGGCTGGCCAGTTATCCCAGCATCATATATTGAATAGAGAGTTATTTCCCCATCGTTTGCTTTTGTTGACCTTGTTGTAGGTGAGATGGTTGTAGGTGTGTGGCTTTATTTTGAGTTTTCTATTCTGTCCAAGAGCAAAAGCATGGAATCAAGCCAGGTGCCTATCAGTGGTAGATTGTATAAAGAAAATATGGCACATCTGCACCATCTAATACTACACAGCCATAAAAATAATGAAACCATGTCCTTTGCAGCAACATAGATAGAGCTGGAGGCCATAATCCTAAGCAAATTAACTCAGCAACAGAAAACAAAATATCACAGGTTCTCACTTATAACTGGGAGCTAAGCATTGAGCACACATGGACATAAATATGGGACAACAGACATTGTGGACTACTAGAGGATGGGGTGTGGGTTAAAAAACTACCCATCAATCAGGCTGTATGCTCACTATCAGGGTGATATGACTTCCAAACCTCAGCATCATGCATATTCACATGTAAGAAATCTGCACCTATACCCCCTGCATCAAAAATAAAAGTTGAAATTCTAAAAGGTATACAGTTTTACAATTATAAATGCCATTCATATAATCTACTTGTTCACAGTTCCCCCGTTTTTAACCAAATATTCTCAATCAGCAACTTTTTCTTGCCCTGAATCATATATTAAGAAAAAATCAAATAAAACGATATGGTTTATCAGTGCTACCTTTTCACTGTTCCGAATCCCTGATAAACTTCCTAGGATTTTGAAGTGATTTGAAGGAAAATTTCAGATTGCCATTGAGTTTATTTACAAAACAATTATTTATATCTGTAACAGAACATTTTGACAAAACATTCAAAATGATTAGAAAATAGAGACTCAGTATTGAAGAATAAGTGTTGGAAAATACATACATCTACCCCCTAAAGAATGAGCACTCTGTGAAAAGAAATGTGGTAGTAAGTAATAAGATGTCTATATCAGGACTGTTCAGCAAAGTACACATAAAATGGTACATTAAAAAGACCTTATCGAAAGGTACCAAAAATAGCCTGAGGATGTAAAACATGTATAAATAAACATTAGCCTTTTCTTATATATTTAAGTAATGTTGAAAATTGTTGATTAATTTTACTTAGGATTTTTAAAATCTAAAGTTTTCAAATTCCCCAAATAATATGTGGATGCTTTAAATAGTTTTGTAAGGGACCAAAAAAGCTGGAAAATTATGTAAAATTATTTTACACAATCTACATCAGCGTATTAATCTCCAACATAAACTTTTATAATTTATTTCTAGATATATAAAGGGTTCCAATGAACTCATTATATACCTATGTGAAAATAGAGTAAATAATGTTTGCATGGTTCTAAAAACTAAAAATCCCTCCAACTGGCTACACAATATCCATAAGCTGGTGTAATTTCATAAAATTAAGTGCTGTATTCCTGACTATAATTCAATTTTGATTTTAAATGTTTTTAAGTATTATTATTTTTAATATTCCAAGACTCCTTTTATAGAATTTAGTCTCTCAAAAAGATGCTCTTTGCAGTTTTCCCTTCATGGATAACAATGCTCTTTTCACAGCCATCACAGCCATTACTAGCATTACATACTTTTTCTTTTCAAATTATTCATTGAAAAATACAGGAGATTACATGTTGTACCCATACAGCTCTCATTCAATTATTTCTGTAAGCAGTTTCATATCTGATGACTGTGAACTTGAGTGAACTTTAAAAAGTTGCTAATAAGTGCATTTTGTCAAGGAGCTGAAAAATGTAATGCCTTTTTATAATCTCATGAATACTCTGAGCTGCCCAGAGGGAACCGAGACATACCAGAGTAAAAGATTGGAACACAAAAGAAGTACAGTCTTTATTTTGGGGAGGTGATTTTGATTCACTTTGTAACAATCTTTTAAAAGTTATAATCTTTATGTTTTATTACAATGAAGATGAATTGATCTAAAATATTGGACAAAATAATAATACAATAAATATGTTAATGATCACAAAGACATAATAAGGTACTAGAGGGCAAAATGAATAATAGAAGAAGAGAATGCCTCCCAAAACTCAGTATCTCCTTATCTCAAAACTGAGCAAAAGCCAAAGTCATATATGAGTGACAATAAGAGCATTTGTAAATGATATGGACTTCCTCCATCTTCACATCAGTTTTAAAAAGATGAAGAAATATTTTAAAGTGGCAGTTAGGAATACAGCAATGACCAAAAACAAAATTTGCTATATAAGAAGTGAACAAATAAAAAAAGGAATAATATTAAAAATTTTAAAAACTTGTTTATTCTGGTCACAGTAAAATGCATAGCTAAAAGTAGAAGGATGGAAATGATCTGAAGCCTTAGGCCTTAATGAAGATAACATATTAAACACGAAAACAATAATGTTTTGTTTGTTTGTTTGTTTGTTTGTTTGAGACAGAGTCTCGCTCCAGGCCGGAGTACAGTGGCACGATCTTGGCTCACTGCAACCTCCACCTCCCGGGTTCAAGTGATTCTCCTGCCTCAGCCTCCCAAGTAGCTGGGACTACAGACACGTGCCACCACGCCCAGTTAATTTTTTGTACTTTTAGTAGAAACAGGGTTTCACCGTGTTAGCCAGGATGGTCTCGACATCCTGACCTCATAATCTGCCCTCCTTAGCCTCCCAAAGTGCTGGGATTACAGGTGTGAGCTACTGTGCCTGGCCAATAACAATAACTTTTAAAACAAAATGTTTGTACTTACTAAAATCTAGGAAGGTTTTGGATAAAAGTGGAGAAGGTCTAGTTTTTTTTTAAAAAAAAAACATTACTATAAGCAAATAACAAGTAACAAGAAGCTACTCTAAATTGAATGTTTTTAGAATAATAGGTTTAACAAATGAAATAATAACATATATGTATAATGATTTGGAATTCCCAAAGGACTTTCCTGCTTGAGCCTAAAAGACCATTTTCATTAAGATAACTGGATATGTACATCACCATTTTACCAATAAAGAAACTGAGAATGAAACAACAACATTATTTAGATATTTCCAATTGTATTACATGGACCACAAAATGGGTGAAAAATGTAATTCACCCTGAAGATTTAAAATGTTAGAATTTCCAAGTGCATTTATAGTAACTCATCTTTTTATTTATCTGTTTTATAATGTGCATTACATATTTCAATGTATATTATAAAATACTACCAGTTTATAATTTAAAATAAAAACACTCATCTTGGAAGCATATACTCTTCTCTAGGCATGTACCGGAAACAATTTTAAAAGTTTTCTAGAAGAAAGGAAGAATATAAAATTCAATCACGGTTGCTGTTGAGTGTGCTGTTTATTTTTTTTTAATTTTGAATGAATGTCAAATGTTATTTTTAATATCCTTGCTACTGAAATTTGCAATGATTTTTCTCTTTTTTCTCTAATTGATACAGTTAAAAGAGTATTGACTAGAAATTGGAGACCTCAAAAGTTCAAACACTTCTTTCAAATGGGGAGTTTTAATGTGAATTAAAATTGAATAAATCTATCCATTTAGAGTTGCACTCTAGGTAGCAAAAATGCAAGAGCCCGACCCTCCTCCGCCCCAGGCGTGATGCAGAAGGGAAACCAGTTCAGAGAAATGGAAATAGTGTTGCATTGTGCTCAGATTGCTAATATCAGTGGTTCCATATAAAATTCAGTGAATTTTATAAGTTGCATGAATCAAAATTTTCATTTTCCTTTTTTTATACCTGTAATTACAACACATGCAAATATGAACTGAAAGTCATGTTCTTTCAAATATATAAAGATAAATATTTTGGAATAATTTTTTTCTTAACACCCACAAATATATAAAGATAACATATATACATATATTTCTAATTATCTATGTAGTTTAACTGAGAGAAGTCTATCAAAGTCCAAATATGAATGAATCTTAACTCATTTAAACTATTTTGTAAGTAAGTTTGTGACTAACAAGTGTGGTCTTCCCTGTAGAAAATAGGAAGTTTCGTTAATATAAGACATCTCTCTACACAACTCCATAATGTTGAAGAGTACTATTTTATTTCTTGACAAGTGGCTTCTGTTAAGAAATGTAAAGGATGCTGTTTGATTTTATACTGGAGGAATATTATGAATACAGTTTTTTCTCAATATCCCCACCATTTTTAAAGCTGTGAGCATTTAATTTAAAAAAATTATTTTTAAACAGTATTTTGCTCACCCAGTCTAGTCTGCTTTGATTGGCTCTTTCTACATTCTACTACACATTGACTCTTTGAACTACATTTTACTCTTTGTATATTCAAGGGAATTCTAGGGAAAATGCCACAAAACAAACATTTAATTTATCAATTTAATATCATATTCAGGTCTATAAGGAATAGGTAATCTTGGTAGACTGCTTGCCTAACATAACACAACAAGAAGCATTGTGTAAACCTCAGAAATGTTCATTGGCTTTTAAATTAGTGCAGTGCATTTTTCTTTAAAGCTATGTATTATCTCAGAATGTATCTTCCATAATGCAAAATTTTTGCCATAATGTTAACATTTCTTACTATTACCGGTATGCCCTTGTTAATACAAATATCATATCCCTTAGCTCCTTTGTCATGTCTTTTGTTATCCAATGGATGAAATTATATAGGGGAATTTATAATGCTTCCTAAGTAAATGTGGACTTAAATTGAAGTATAATAATTCTAAAGAGTTACGTTAATTTTATTAATTCTATTTTAGTAAATTTTAGGCAACCCTTCTGATTCTGCACTATTTTATTAGGCAGTCAGTCAATATTTGTGAAGCACACATGGATTAATGTTCCTTCTTTTTTTTTGCTATGTAGCTGCAGAAGTCTTTAGATTATCCAGATGTTTGACTTCTTAAGTAGCTGACAATTCTGACCTAGATGGAGCCCTGCTGCAGAAAGATGCTTGCTCCCCCTTTCTCCACACCAGAAATGCAATCAAAACAAGACTAATTGACTGTGTTCTTGTAATTTTTGAGAAATTGCCTTTTAAGTTTCAGTATACCAAATTCAAATATTAAAAATTATAATCATGGTAGTTTTACTTCAGTAATTTAGAAAGCTATTCAAATCCAAATCAGCAATATTTTGAGAAGTATGCCTATGAAGTCCAACACTGATAATAAATTTCCTAGAAATTGGTAAATGAGAGTAATTAGATACCCTCCAAATATTTACAAAGACTATATCCCCTGGAGGGAACATTTCTACTGCCTGAAGTATTTTATGAGAGAAATTTTGCCTAGTTATTTTGCTTGACTCTGTTAAGTAAATTTAATGTTTTCAACATTTTGACACTTTATATTAAGTATTTCTCAAGCCATTTGGATAGAAGTTAGTGAAACTTTGAACTGTACACATGCCTCTCAAAGAAGATACTTTTTGGGTATGTTTTATAATGGATAATTTCTAAAAATATTTTTTTGAAACTCTAAAGAACAGTTATTAATTCTCTCAATGTTCTATCAATATATCAAATTTATTTAATTGCAGGATTAATGCTCCACTATTTAAATGATTCAAATTTGAGGTAATTTTGAAGAGTATTTTTTAGAATAACCTGAACTTAATTTCATTTCATAAGATTCCACAAAACTATTGTTGAATTCATTTCTATTGATCTTAATCTACAAAGCAAACTGAAACTTCCCCCATGATTATATATGACCAGATAGAATTTCAAGTTGCAGGGGATTTTTTAAATCTTCTTTAGTTTTTCCTCATTACATATGTATGTATTTGCTATAGATTTATGCCAAAATTTTCCATATATCATTTGATGTTAGGGAGTATATTATACTAGAAAGGGCGAAGTAAGCAGATATAATTAAGAGTCATGTAGACTTATCTCTAATGTGGAAAGATACGTAGTAATATCATCAACACCAATCAGAGTTATTTAATGTCTTCTCTTTTCTTTCTTTTCATATGCTTAACCTACTTGCCTTCTGCATCCAACAATATCTCTTACAAAAATAGCTACCAGTATTCTGGAAACAGCAACCAATCACCATCTTAGGACTCTCTGAATTTTTTCTCCATGTCTTTATTGCAGCTTTCCATGTCCTGAAATTAATTTTCAATCTACCTGGAGAAGATTATACATGCACATAGAAAAAGGTTAAATAAAACATTGAACTACATAAGGCGTCAAAAAGCATGGCTAGTTTTACGAATCTAATAGTGGTGTTTGAAAAGCTAGTATTATCAAATATAATACACTTAATGGACAAATAATTTAATATTCCAGTTGGGATTTAATTTATACAACAAAAACATGAAAAGACACATACGATAATCCCTGCTTTAGCCAGAGATACATTCCAAAACTCTCAGTGGATGCCTGAAACCTCTGATAGTACTTAACCCTACATACACAGATTTTCCTCTGCATACATACCTATGATAAACCTTATAAGTTAGGCTCAGTAAGTTAACAATAATATCTGTTATTAAAATAGAACAATTACAACAATTTGCCAGCATTGCTAATCTGGCTAAGGCGCCATTATTAAGTAAAATAAGGGTTATTGAACACGAACGCTTTGAGATTGTGACAATATAAGGGCTGAAACAGCTCATAAGTAACCAAGAGGTGGGTGGTGTAGATAACACAGACGATAAAGGGATGATTTGTGTCCCTGTCATGACAGAGAGGAATAGCAAGATATTTCATTGCACTACTCAGAATGGCCTGGAATTCAAACTTTATAAATTGTTTACTTCTGGAATTTTCCATTTGATATTTTTGGACCACAGTTGACCATAGATAACCGAAACTACAGAATGCAAAACTGATTAAGGAGGGACTGCTGTATATAAGACATTTGAATGAAGCTTGGTTTCTCATATTTTAATACTTTGATTTTATGTTTGGCTGAAAATTTGAATGCAATTACACGAAGATATGGGGAAACAGATTTAGTAAGTCAATTTCCAAATGTCATAGGGTTAGAGAAAATGCAGCTCAGAGGGAAACTGATTCTCACAGTTGCTTTTAATAGTAAAATATAAACCAAATATACTTTTAACTTTTTGTTTTCTAAATTATTCATTCTTATGCAATTATGATATGAAGCTCATTTTTCATAACAGCAATATAAAATGATCACTAAAGATGAAGCTTAAAGCAGGAATATAAGTTAGATAAATAATTTCCATTGACGTATTTCATTTAAATAGTTGTTAAATAGTTGTACCTCCGCTAATAGTAAAGATATATGGATATTGACATTTTTCTATAAGAATAATACATATTTTAATATATTTGCTGTTCTGTATTTTATCCATATCTTTTCATTATTCGAAGGTGAATATCCAAGGAAAAATGTTGACTCTAACACAAGTACAAAAAATATACAACCTGGAGGCCGGGCGCAATGGCTCACGCCTGTCATCCCAGCACTTTGGGGGGCTGAGGCGGGTGGATCACGAGGTCAGCAGATCGAGACCATCCTGGCTAACACGGTGAAATCCCGTCTCCACTAAAAATACAAAAAATTAGCCGGGCGTGGTGGCGGCGCTTGTAGTCCCAGTTACTCAGGAGGCTGAGGCAGGAGAATGGCGTGAACCCGGGAGGCGGAGCTTGCAGTGAGCTGAGATTGGGCCACTGCACTCCAGACCGGGGGACAGAGCAAGACTCCGTCTCAAAAAAAGAAAAAAAGCAAAAAGAAAATACAACTTGGAGTCAATTAGTGATTCGCTTGTACAGTTCTAATTTTAGGGGATAGTATGTGACTTAGGCCAATGACCTCTCTGGATCTCAGTTTTCTTGTATCTAAATTACAACTGATAATATTGTTTTCCTACCTTATAAAGTTACCATAAAAATTACACCATAAGTCATAAGTGGAAGTATCCTGATGATCTTAAAAATAAAAAATGGATTTATAATTATTTAAATTATTACTTATGCTCAAGTTTGATTTGCTAAATTAAAAAACCGCAATTAACTAATAAAAATGAACTTTCTGGATGTTATTGTGAAAATACATCATTAGTAGTTCCCAAATCTTAATGATGTCATTTCATATGTGCTTATGGTTTTATCTGTGAAACATCCAGAGTACACACAGTGGACTTTTTATGCCAGAGTAAATTGGTGACAGAAAATAATTAGAATATTTAACTTTTAGAGTTATAACAGCCTAACCTCATGAGATATAAGAAAGTATAAGCATTTAAATACATCCTCAAGGTGAAATTTAATATATATAGTATGTATATACATATACATAACTTTCAAAAGACAAAACTTATAAACCTATTTTTAAATTTTTTTTTCAGAGAATAGTACATTTGTATATTACTGGGGTGTGTGAGAACTTTTGATACAGGCGTACAGTGTGTAATAATCACATCAGGGTAAATGGTGCATCCATCACCTCAAGCATTTATCTTTTCTGTTACAAATAATCCAATTGAACTCTTGTAGTTATTTTTAAATGTGTAATTATTATTGACTATAGTCACCCTGTTGTGCTATTAAATACTAGATCTTACTCTATTTTCAACATAAACCTATTTGAAGTTCACTTCTATCCACTGCAATGACAAAAAGATACTTATTTTTTCATAAAAATAACTTCGAGTAACCTACAAAAATTGTAATAAGCTTATAAAGTTTAATTTTCTGTATATAGAAAAAAGTACTAGCTATTAATATTTTAGCAATTCTTCACCATAAGAAGATAGGGCTCCTAGGAGGCAGTTATAGTTAAAAAAGAGTAGGATCTTAATCTGATGGGATCAATGACTTGATTAGAAAAGGAAAAGAGAGAGCTCTCTCTGAGTCTGTCCCACAAGTCATCACACAGTGAGAAGGAAGCCGTCTGCAAAGCCAGGAAAGGAGCCCTCACCAGAATCCAATCATGCTGGTACCTTGACCTCATACTCTAAACTGCCATAACTGTTAGGAAATAAATCTCTTTTGTTTAAGCCAAAAAAATGAAGATGTTTTACATATATGATTTCTCTGAAAGCTTTTCTAAAGTTAAAAGTGTAGCACATCATTATACTAGTTTAATGCTAAAAAGGTCACAGAATGAAGTATTTGTCATTTAAAAGCTAACTAGCCAAATCTGAATTATTTTTTAAAAAACAGTCACTGTAGCCTCAAGAGAATAATCATTACTTAATACGAAATACTTTTCTACTTTAGATTACTGCTGAAAAGATATGTTTACAGAATAGTTTAATGTTTAACATTAGAAAATTTTTAATTTAAATATCATTTCTCTAGAATTTTATAATATTAAAACAATAATTATAAGCAATACTTGTTAAATTTTAACTTTGGGCAGTAAGTGCTGGAGGTTAAGTACATTACCACATTCACAGCAATCTTCTCAACAAACCTGTGACCTATTTTTGGTTGTTATTTTTATTATAACTGTTTCCATTTTAATAAAGAGGCATTTCAGTCTTAGAGATATTAAATGGCTTACCCCAAAAGTTAATGATGGTAAGTGATGAAACCAGTCATTTCTTACTCCTGATGCAGTGTTTTTAAGAACAAAGCACGACTCTTCATACTTAGGAAAGGTAAATGGGAATTTGTTTAATAAATAATATATATTGTCATTGATCTATAGGATTTATTGCCTAGAACTATGTCTGCATGTGTGAAGAACCTAAATGAAGTAGCAGAAGAGTGATCAGTTCAAACCAATAGGATCATCAAGTAAATGTATACGCCAGGGCTAAACCACAATTATACATTTTTTTCCAATTTTTTTTTCCTGAGCTTTAGTTGTTGAGTAATGTGCAACATATCTAAAATGAATACATTTGAATATTGAAGAAAATATTGTATTTTCATACAATCAAATATTTTTCATAGGTAAGTTGACTTCACTGTATTGTAATGATAGATTCAGAAGTGAATCATTTATATTTGGAAATGGATAATGGAAGAAAATACATACCATGATTTTTTTAACTGCAAATGGAAATCCTAGTTTGCTTGATATGTTATTTTTGTAGTGTGAAGAAATAGTTCTTTTTTAAATCTTGCATAGAGATATACCTTTGAAAAAATGATATCTAATCTTTGGAATCTCATTCTACACTTGTTTATTGAGATTTTTCAAAATAAAAAAAAAAAATTAAATCCCATGGCTGAAAAAATACGATTCTTTCTCTAGTCATTCCTCAAGCGGTTTCATGTGCAAAGATAATAGTTCTGTCGAAACCAGAAATATTCCCGGATACTAGCTAAGCAATTTTACTAAACTGTCACCATCTAAGTAGCATGTTAAAATTTGGTATAGAAAAGAGATACTGAAATTGACATAAATACATTATTTTTTTCACACTACCTTGTGTTTATTACTAGTTTTTCTTCATGAGAAGCAAAATAATTTCAATAAAAATTATACTTTCTCGGACATGAACATTCTAAATTTGTTAATTCGGTCCCTAAGTAATTCTCATTTGCCATATCATGATGACATTGTAGAAGTATATTTGCAAATGTGAACCACAAAGTTGCCCGGGTGAAGTGACAGGCCACTATGTCACAAATTGAATGATTTTTTTTTTTTTTTCAAAACTGTGCTGCTTGCTTTTAGAATGATAAGAAAAAAAAAACTTAAACCTATTTTTGGAAAAATAAATAAAATAATGTAGACATGACACTCAGTCATCCTACAGAACTAGTATTCAGACAAGTCTGACGTACTCAAAGTCAACCTGCTAGTGGTTGCTTTTGTATGTTAGCAGTTGTTCTGATTCCTTTGGATCACTATTTCTTCAAGTCATTATTAAAATATTAAACCTAAGTTTAAAAATATCACATAGGAAAACTTTGTTTTATATACATATTTTTTCAGGAGTGGTTTTCTCACAATTCAGATTTACATCTATACCTGTATCTGTCGCCTGTGTTTCACATCAGTTACATATTTGAACATGCAGTTACTATGCTGAGTAATAAATGTATTTTGTCATTAAAAAGACTAAACTGGGCTGGGCACGGTGGCTCACGCCTGTAATCCCAGCACTTTGGGAGGCCGAGGTGGGCGGATCACGAGATCAGGAGATCGAGACCATCCTGGCTAACACGGTGAAACCCCGTCTCTACTAAAAAAAACCCAAAAAATTAGCCGGGCGTGGCGGCGGCACCCGTAGTCCCAGCTACTAGGAAGACTGAGGCAGGAGAATGGCGTGAACCTGGGACGCGGAGCTTGCAGTGAGCTGAAATCGCGCCACCGCACTCCAGCCTGGGAGACAGAGCGAGACTTCACACACACACACACACACAAAAGACTGAACCGTTATGCAAGCTAATTCTTAACATATGTGTTAAGAATCATTTTGAATGTCTATAAATTATGTTTCTTTTTCTTCTAGATAATACATTATCATCAGTTTAATTTATTTCTTTATATTGTCCTTATTTTCTGATCCATATTGTTATAGCTGTGGAGTCTACCCACAGATTCTACTACAAACACGTAACACTTGATTCATCTTCATTACTACTTGCTGCACTTGACATTTCAATTTTATCAGTCAGAATACTTCACCTTCCTTCCATTCGCCTCTTTCCCGGTTACTTTCTTTATGTGTTTTGGGATTTCCTGCAACCAATATACCAAAGAAAAGTGGTTTCTATCTTCTCCTACCTTCTCATGATAGGAACTAACAAGGGGTCATAAATACCATAGCTATGAAAAGTTGCCTCTAATCTAACATATTTGTTAAAATATTAACTGGAGAAATACAGGTAAGCCATTTCTTGCAAAATGATGATTCCTACAATATTCATAGAAAGGTATATTTAAATACATTCTCTGATAAAGCAAAGCGCTCAGAGCCATCCATTTACAAGTTTAACTTTTAAAACTGACATAATCTCATACAGAAGATCTATTTAACACTTTTCGCAGAAGTTTTGACTATAATTTTCTTTTAACATTGTGATGATCTATTAATGGGTGTCATTTTCTGATAAAGTACATTTAGGGATATGATAATATTTATTATCTTTCCCACAGGGATTCAAGAACTATATTTTAAAAAAGAGGCACTTAGACGCTTTTTCTTTGTTAATAAAAAAAAAAGTTTGAAAAAGATAGTCACATAATTAACACATCAATTGCTTAAAATATTATTTGAAACAAGGGAATAGGTGTCAACAATCATGAAATTGAATTCTGCCAGTTACTGTGACTTTATTCTGTCTCTTGAATTACTGGATAAGATTTATTTTAAAAATAATCATCTAATATTTTCTAATTTAGGGGTTTAATACTTTATTTTTTATTTTTATTTTTTTTGCTTTTTAAGACACGCTTTTTAATGGTCTTGGGCTTGGAGCAGTCATTGGCCTGGGAGTTGCTGCACTTCTTCTAATTCTTGTGGTAACAGACGTCAGCTGCTTCTTTATTCGGCAATGTGGGTTGCTGATGTGCATCACTAGGAGGATGTGTGGAAAGAAAAGTGGCTCCAGTGGCAAAAGTAAAGAACTCGAAGAAGGAAAAGCTGCATACCTGTGAGTATCAAGCATCTACATCATGTCATATTCAACAAGTGCCACAGTCAAGCTTGAGGGCTTTACCTGAGGGCTTTTTTTGAAATAGGGTAGTGTTTGATTATGCAACATTGCACACTGCAGTGCCTGCTCTCTGACCTTAAAACTATATAGCATAGAGCAAAGTGACTTGGACAACAGTTTATTCAAAATGGGAGCTTCACTAAAAAGAATCACTGCCATGATTTATAGATGATAAACATATAGATGAATGGACAGTTGTGCAAATGTATTCCATTTTGATTTACCCCACTGGTTTTGTTTATATTAAATAAAAGAAAGGCTTCAACAATAATCTGAGCTAAAAACTCAATTGAACTGAGTTAAAAACAACAAAATTATGGCAACTTCTACAAATGTAAGGTGTGACTACAATATGCTTCATGATTTTTTGTATAGAAAATATTATATGTGCTATAAAATACAATATTACAGATTCTGAATATACTATTCTAAAATTTGATCAAAAGTTAATTACATTTTAGAATTTGGAGGTCTCTGTGTAGTTCTATTTACTTAAGCAGAACATAATTTTCAAGAAAATATGTAGATCGATTTTTTAGAAAATGATTTTGTCCTGTAAAAGGGAAATTACGATGTTTTAGTATTTCCATTTTGTTTTATTTTGTTTGTCTTTACATAGATATGGATCTAACTTTGAAAGTAGAATATGATCAATGCAAAAAATTCAGCAAGCACAGGAAATCATACCCAAGCATATGCACACACATTTGTGTGTTATGTGTAGGTTTGTATACATGTACATGTGTGTGTTAAACACAGCAATCAAAAAATAAACAGTCTTAAGAGTTCAAGACATTCCCTTTATTATTATTTTCAACCTTAAGTCCTGTCTACTGCATACTTTTTCTAACACATACAAAAGTGCTGAAAGACTTTACAACAAACAACCATATACCAACCAGGTGGGTTCCACAATTAACATTTTGGGATATTTTGTCATATGTTTATTCATACTTGAATCCATTATATTTTCTTGAATTTCAAAAAATCAACACATAACCCCCACCTAATTCAGCCTGCATATCATTACATAGAGTCTAAAATGTGTTTTCATTTATTTAAGTAAAGCCACAGAATGAAATGCACCAAATGTTTCAGTTGAAGAGTTTTGACAAATGTTTTTATATGTGTAACGCAAAACCGTATCACAATTCAGAACCTTACCACCACTCTCTGGAAGTTCTCTCATTTCCTTATCCAGTCAACCCACATTAACCTCCCCCACCCAGGCAACTACTATTACTGATTTTTCACCATAGATCGTTTTTGCTTATTTTGGAACTTCATATAAGTGGATTCGTACGATATCTACCCTTCTGTATCTGACATCTTCAAAAATGTTGTATTAAGACCATTCATGTTTTTTTTATTTCAAGGACTGATTCTTTTTTAGTGTTGAATAATTTCTATTCTTTTTCTATGCATATATGGAAGCATGGAAGGTCTCATACTGTTTTATAGACTCACTTGTCTTTGCTTTATCATATAATTTTGTTCCATGGTGTCATTTACACCTTAAATTTTAAAGATACTACTTTTATTTGAAAAGTTTTTACTTGAAAGTTTTTGCTTTTAAAATATATGCCAAAATAGATATGTTTTTTTAACATATTTTTCTATTTTTGCTAATCGTTTTAACATTTTTACTCTCATGGAAGTATAATATTAAAAAAGGCTTAGCTATTATCAGTGTACAGTTTAATAAATATTGACAAGCTAAGCAAGCCCATTTTTAATGCTCAAATCAAGAAAAAGAACTTTATTATTTACATCTCCTTTCCTGTCCCTATTCAATCTCATGCTAAGCATTATCCTGACTTCATAGCACCATAGATTAGATTTTCCTGTTTTTATACTTTACATAAATGAGTTTATACTTGTTGGCTATGGGATATTTTGATACGGGCATACAATATGTAGTGATCAAATCAGAGTAATTGTGGTATCTATCACTTCAAACTTTATCAATTCTTTGTGCTAGCAACACATTCCAATTCTACTCTTTTAGTTATTTTTAAATATGGGATAAATTATTTTTGGCTATTGTCAATCTATTGTGACACTGAATATGTGACACTGAATATGACACTGAATCCTATTCATTCTATTGAACTGTATTTTTATACCCATTAACTGTTCCTACTTAATCCCCCATTCCCCCTTCCTTGTTACATTTGCTAGCCTCTGGTAACAAGTATTGTTTTCTCCGTGAGTTTAAGTTGTTGTTGTTGTAGCTCCCACATATGAATGAAAACACACAATATTTTTCTTTCCGCAACTGACTTATTTCTCTTAACAATTTTCTCCAGTTCCATCAATGTTTCCACCAATGATTTTCCACTGTGCTTGTACCCAATTTTCATCCATTCATCATCCACTCATGGGCACTTAGGTCAATTTCATATCTTAGCTATTCTGAATATTGCTGCAATAAACATGGGAATGCAAATGTCTCTTCAATCCCTTTTGTACATATACCAAGCAGAGGAATCACTGGATCATATGGTAGTTTCTATTTTTAGTTTTTTGAGGAACTTTCATGCTGTCCTCCATAGTGACTATATTAATTTACATTCCCACTAATCCACAAGTGTATAATGGTTTTCATTTCTTCACATCTTCATCTGGATTCATCATTGCCTGTCTTTTGGATAAAATCCATTTTAACTGGGATGAGATGATATCTTATTATAGTTTTGATCTGCATTTCTCTGATAATACTGAGCATTTTTTGTATACTTGTGGCTATTTGTATGTTGTCTTTTGAGAGAAATGTCTATTCAAATCATTTGCTCATTTTTTATTGGATTATTTGTTTTGTTTTGTTTTCTGTTGAGTTGTTTGAGTTGCTCGCATGTACTGGTTATTAGTTCCTTGTCAGATGGGTACTTTATAAACATATCCTCCTATTCTGTGGGTTGTCTCTTCACTTTGTTAATTGTTTCCTTCAGTGTCAGAAGTTTTTCAGCTTGCTGTGACCCCATTTGTCCGTGTTTGCTTTGTTTGTGCTTGAGGGGTATTACTCAAGAAATGTGTGCCCAGATCAATGATTTGAGGTGTTTCCCCCATGTTTTCTTCTAGTACTTTCATAGATTTGGTCTTCGATTTAAGTCATTATTCTGTTTTTATTTGTTCTTTGTATATGGCAAGAGATAGGGGTCTACGATCATTCTTCCACATATGGATGTCCAGATTTCCCAGTACCATTTATTGATGAGACTTCCCTATATCCAATGTATATTCTTGGCAGCTGTGTTAAAAATAACTCTACTGTAAATGCCTGGGTTTGTGTCTGGGTTCTCTACTCTGTTTCACTTGGTGTCTGTTTTTATGCCAGTAACATGCTTTTTTGTTTATTATACCTCTGTAGTATAATTTGAAGTTAGGTAATGTGGCTCTTCTGGGTCCTCTGTGTTTCCATATACATTTTATGACTTTTTTTCTATTTCTGTGAAGAATGTCATTGGTATTTCGATAAGAATTGCATTGAATCTGTAGATTTCTTTGAGTAGTATGGACATTTTAACAATATTTATTCTTTTAATCCACAAACATAAAATACCTTTTAATTTTTGTGTCATCTTCAAGTTTTCATCAATGTTTTATCATTTTCATTGTAGAGATCTTTTACTTCTTTGCTTAAGTTCATTCCTAGGTATTTCAACTTATTTGAGCTTTTATAAATGGGATTACTTTATTGGTCTATTTTTCAAATTGTTTCCTGTTGACATGTAGAAATGTTACTGATTATTGTATGCTGATTTTGTATCCTGAAACATTACTGAATATATTTCTTTGTTCTAATAGTTTTTTGGTGGAGTCTTTAGCATTTTCTAAATATAAGATCTATCATCATAAGAAGGATTATTTGACTCCTTCCTTTCCACTTTGGATGCGTTTTATTTCTTCATCTTTCTTAATTACCCTGGCTAGGACGTGCAGTACTATGTTAATACCAGTGGTGAAAGTAGACATCCTTGTCTTGTTCCAGATCTTAGAGGAAAGACTTTCCATTTTTCCTGGTTCAGTATGATACTAGCTGTAAATGTGTCATGTATGGCTCTAATTGTCTTGAAGTGTCTATGTTACTTGTGTACCCAGTTTTTTGACAGTTGTTAGCATGAATTGATGCATTTTATCGAAAGCAGTTTCAGCATAAATTGAAAGGATTATACATTTTATTTTGCTTACATTCTGTTGATATGATGTATCACATTTATTTATTTGCATGTGTTAAACCATTCTTGAATCCCTGGGATGAATTTTACTTGATCAAGGTGAATGATATTTTCAATGTGTTGTTGCGCTCAGTTTGCTCATACTTTGTTGAAGATTTTTGCATTCTACGTTCATCAGAGATATTGGCCTGTAGTCCTGTAGCATTCCTTTTGAGTTGTGTCTTTGTCTAGTTTTGATGTTAAGGTAACGTTGACTTTATAGAATGAGTTTGTGAGTTTTCCCACTTCCTCAATATTTTTGAAGAGTTTGAGTAGAATTGGTATTAGTTCCTCTTTGATGTTTGGTAGAATTTGTAAGTAAACCCATCAGGTCCTGGAGTTTTCTTTAATGGGAGATTTTGTATTACTGCTTCTATCCCATTATTTATTTTGGTTTTGGATTTCTTTATAGTTCAGCCTTGGTAGGTTGTACGTGTCTAGGAATTTATCTAGTTTCCCACTTTGCATATAGTTTCTCTTAATATTCCCTAATGACTTTTCTTTTTTGAGATTAAGTCTTGCTCTGTTGGCTGGCTGGAGTGCAGTGGTGTGATCTCGGCTTACTGCAACCTTCACCTCCTGGGTTCGGGTGATCCTCCTGCCTCTCAGCCTCCTGAGTAGCTGGGACTAAGAGCACGCACCACCATCCCCAGCTAATTTTTGTATTTTTGTAGAGAGGGGATTTCACCATACTGGCCAAGTTGGTCTCGAATTCCTGACCTTAACTGATCTGCCCACCTTGGTCTCCCAAAGTGACCTCCCAGGGCCTCCCAGGCATGAGCCACTGTGACCAGCCATGATTTTTTGAATTTTTGTGATATCAGTTCTTATGTCTCCTTTCTCACCTGTAATTTTACTTATTTCAATCATGTGTCTTTTAGTCTGGCTAAAGATTTATCATTTTTTTATCTTGTAAAAAAAATCACTTTTTTATCTTTAGGTTTTCTAAGTCTAAATTTTATTTATTTCCGCTCAATCTTTGTTATTTATTTTCTTCTACTAAGAAGAAAATTTTGGGTTGGGCTTGCTTTGGCTCTTCCAGTTCTTTAAGATGCGTTGTAAGGTTGTTTAATTAAAGTTTTTCTGCTATTTTGGTGTAGATGTTTATTGCTGTAATGTCCCACTTAGTACTACTTTTGCAGAATCCCATAGGTTTTGGTATGTTGTGTTTCCATTATCATTTGTTTCAAGAAACTTTTAATTTTCCTTCTTAATTTCATTGACTTAATGGTCATTCAGGAGCATATATATTTTTTAATTTCCATGAGTTTCTATAGTTTCCAAAGTTCCTCTTGTTATTGACTTTTAGTTTATTGTTTTCTGTTATCAGAAAATATGCTTGATATGATTACAATTTTTTGGAATTTTTCAAGAATTATTTTGTGGCCTAACATATGATCTATCCTTGAGAATGTTTCATGTGCTGAGGAGAAGAAAGTGTATTCTTAAAAACATGGATAAAATGTTCTTTAAATGTTTATTAGGTCCATTTGGTCTACAGTATATTTTATGAGTTATGTTTCTCTGTTGATTTTCTGCCTGGATGTCTTGTCCAATGCTGAAAGATGGGTTTTGAGGTTCCCAGCTACGATTTTGTTAGGATCTTTCTCTCTAGGTCAAATACTATTCGCTCTATATATCAGGGTTTTCCAACGTTGGGCGCATACATGTTTATAATTGCTATATTCCTTTGCTTAATTAACCCCTTTATCATTTTATAATGACCTTATTTGTCTATTTTTACACTAACTCCTTTATCATTTTATAATGACTTTGTCTATTTTTACAGTCCTTATTCAAGCATTTTAGTCATTTTCTATTAGGTTGTCTCTCTTTTCCTTACTGATATGTAGGTGTGTTCTTTTATCCAACATGCTCTACGTACATAACCTGGGCTATACATATAAATCATGTATATACAATTTATTAAGAGTATAGATAAACCTTTATGGTATAATGAAAATTATATATATAATAAAATATTTACATATGAAATATAATTTTACATATAACTTCTTTTCTTATTTTGTGGATTCTTTTAACTGGCAAAATGTTGTCTCTGGGGAGGCCGAGGCGGATGGATGACCTGAGGTCAGGAATTCGAGACCAGCCTGGACAACAGGGTGAAACCCCGTCTCTACTAAAAATACAAAAATTAGCTAGGCATGGTGGTGGGTGCCTATAATCCCAGCTACTCAGGAGGCTGAGGCAGGAGAATCACTTGAACCCGGGAAGGGGAGATTGCAGTGAGCCACTGCATTCCTGGATGGGCAACAAGAGCAAAACTTTGTCTCAAGAAACAAAAACAAAAACAAAAAAAATGTTTTCCCTGGTGAACAGAAGTGCCTGATCCTAATGTAGTTTAGTATTTTGTCTCTTTTTTATCTTATTTTTAAAAATATTTGCCTATCCTGAGGTCACTAAGGCCCTCTATATTTTCCAGGAAATCTTTATCATTTCACATTTTACCTTTAGACATACAATATACCTGAGTTAGGACTCCACACACTTTTCAGTTAGTATTTTTTACACTATGTTTAGAAAATAGCACCAGTAATTGAAAATGTCATTCTTTTCTCACTAATAGCAGTGCCATGGTTGTGACATCTCAAATGGCAGAATTCAAATAGGCCTGTTTCTGTTCTTCTTATTCTATTCCATTTTTCACCTTCTCTATCCTTTCACCAACACCAGGCTTTATTAATCTCTAAATCTTTGCCATAGTTGTTTTCTAACTGATAGAATAAGTTCTCCAAGTTTGTTGTTCTTCAAGATTGTTTTGCTAGTCTTGATTCACGTATCCATTTAAACCGACTTGCAATTCCAAATGTTAAAAATGCTACAATTTTTACTGGGACTGCATTAATTTTGTAGATTCATTGAAAGAGAATTAATATCTTTGCAAGATAAACTATTTTAAGCAACAAATCAGTAATAACTTGTGTGAGCTTTTTAAAGAATCTAGATTTACTTATGAAGTGAAATTTTAAAAGTACCTCATTCTTTCACATGCAGTCCTTTTAGGTTGCTGCATATGTTTAAGCAGATGGTGTTCTGCTTAAACATATCCAAAGAGGGCTATTTATCAGGGTCATGACACCACTTGACTTATGCAGAAAATGAGTGCAGTAACCTTAGGACCAATTCCCTTACTTCAGTAAAGAGTTATTAATTAGAATGCATTATAACTAAACAATAAAATTTTAAAAAATATTTCTATCTATGACCACTCGTCTTAAAATACGTATACCCATGAAACATAGTGAAATCATCAAGATATTCTCTAAATTTTAAACAGAATTATTTTTATTTTTGCTAGAAACAAAGCAAATTGCTTTCGTAACTTAAGATATTTTCTCTAATTTACTTTTTAAGTTTCAAAAATTGCTGACTTTTCCCAATTCTCATTTCATTGAATAAAGTAATTTTGATAGAATTAATTC
Organism: Theropithecus gelada; assembly: GCF_003255815.1. Lineage (NCBI taxonomy): Eukaryota > Metazoa > Chordata > Mammalia > Primates > Cercopithecidae > Theropithecus > Theropithecus gelada. The sequence goes on along the minus strand of NC_037670.1, from coordinate 41,565,681 downwards.
AGTGGAAAATTTAATTTACTACCTGTAATACTATAATTCAAATGCAAGGTATTATGGACACTCACCCTGGGTATGACCATGAACAGTAAAGAATACTGATAAGACACTATAAACAATGGCAACTTAAACTCATGTAAAGTACTACACAATGACCAGACTTAGCTAGAATTAACTGATGGGTTTAGGTGTTTGAAATCCTCTTATTACATTTTATCATTTATAACTGAAGAAGACATCAATTTTAGAGTTTCTTTTTCCTTGCCTATAAAAATGAAACCATGGGCCATGCGATTTTAAACTTTCTTTACAAATCTACAATTATTTCACTCCAATTATGAACTGTTCAGTAAATAACCCTACAGTTGATAAGATCTCAGGAGTTTGCGGGAGCCAGAAGCATACTGTGTGTCCACGTATAGAATGGATGTAGAAATGACCAAAACACAATTTTAGAAAACAAAAGGAATAAAAGGCATCCTACCCTTGCAATTACTCCCCAAAGAACCACATCTACAGTTTGTACTCTTTAGTGTCTGACTTCTTACAGAAAAGTTTGGATTACTCAGAAAAGGAGAGTAAGGTTTACAATCGCTGAGAAATAAGAACAAAACCTTGCACAAGCATTTCATAACATCAGTGCTAACAAATGGGGAGACCAATGAGATAAAAATTAGTTTGGCAAGTAATATATTTTATTTAAAATATAAACTAAAAATTAGTTTGGCGAATAATTATTAGTTTGGCAAATATTTTAATAATCTAATTATAAAAGTTTTTTTTTCAATTCTAAGGCAGACGTAATCATTACTTTTCTTATAATGAAATCCCATATGCCAACTGAGATTTATTTTTCAAAATTAAAAAACAAAGGCTTTTAATCTATTTTTTAAATACTAAAATTCTCCTGAACTTCTATGTACCTAAAATTCAAGAAACTTCACTTTTAAATGTTCCTGTAATGTCATATTTTATTTTGTATACTGGTGTTTTTTCTCTTTTTTCAAATCTGGCTCTTTCTATTGAGAAAATCTAGAACAGTCAACCATCTGTATTTTTTTTTCCACTTTCAACTTCCTCCCTCATTGCTCAATCTCTTCTATTTTTGGCTTATGCTTCACTAAAGCTGCTCTTTTCAGTTGAGAGATTTTATGTTGATCAAATCTCATGTCTTACTTTAGTTTTCAAATTCTCAAACCATCTTGGATAATGTGATATTGTTTACATGTTCCCTTAATGACATTCTACCATGCCCTTCCAAGACTCTGTATCATCTTAATTCTCTGTGTTTCCTCCTCAGCTCTCTTTCTTTATGTATAATTTATCCCATAACTCCAAATATCACCTCTACATGTATGAATACCAAATAAATATCTATGTCTGGTCCTTATCATTCTCCTGGGCATCAGGATGCCTGTGTGTGTCTATTTCTAAACAAAATGGTAGTAATTCAAAATGACTGAAATCTAACTTAGAATGATGACTCCCAAATTATTTTCTGTTTCTGTGGTCCCCATGTCTGTCAATGGAATAAGTATATTTCCAGTTCCACTTCAATTCCATTTCAAATGCTTCTAGCTCAATAAAGATTTTCTATTTCATTAACTTGGCTAAAACCCTGTTTCATCTGTGTACTCCTGTTTCATTCCATTTGTCATATTCTTATATCCTTTATTACATATTTTTGGATTAATTTCTTAGCGTTGCTTTAAATAAGCCATTCTGAACAAAGTATAAGCTCCTTGGTCACTGGCATTTATTCATATTAACATTAACATTGCACAAAATGGTCTTTTTCTGTCACATATAAGAAGACACTAGTTTCTTCCTTCTATTCTGTAGATAGTCTGCAAGGAACTAGAGGGTTAGAAAGCTCTGTGTTCTTGTGACATATTGTTTTTAAAACCTAACTCGAGTCTGATCAGTTTTCCCTCACTAAGTACTGACTTAAAACTTTAACACGGCCAGGCGCGGTGGCTCACGCTTGTAATCCCAGCACTTTGGGAGGCCGAGGTGGGTGGATCACCTGAGGTCAGGAGTTCAAGACCAGCCTGGCTTACGTAGCTAAACCCTGTCTTTACTAAAACTACAAAAATTAGCATGATGTGATGGCGCATGCCTGTAATTCCAGCTGCTAGAGACTGAGGCGGGAGAATCGCTTGAACCTGCCAGTCAGCACTGCAGTGAAACAAGATGGCGCCACTGCACTCCAGCCTGGGCTATACAGTGAGACTCCATCTCAAGAAAAAATAAAAATAAAATAAAATAAAACTATCACATTGTAAGGGAGTACCATTTTCAGCCTATTTTTAAGTAGCTGTGAAAAGACTCCAAGAACTGGTGGAAAAATAGACGAGCTTGAATCCCAGTACCCTTAGACAAGTCATTCTGACTTCTGTGAACGTTAGTTTCTTTACCCATAAATTCTCATTTGCATTTCTGCTCCACATGTTGTGTGACATAAGCAAATGCAATATATGTAAAATTACCCTTACAATGCCTGGCATTTAATAATAATTATGCATCAGGGTTAGAAATACAGGAGAATCAATTTTTCATAGCTACATTTTTTTTTTCACATCACCAAGCCTGTTTCAATTTTACTAAATTGTTTGTCTATGACCATTTGTTATATACATTCTGTATTGTTACATATATATTTGTTATATATATTCTGTTATATATATTCTGTATATATATTCAATATATGTAAAATACATGCAATATATGTAAAATTACCCTTATAATACCTGACATTTAATAATAATTATGCATCAGGGTTAGAAATACAGGAGAATCAATTCTTCATAGCTACATTTTTTTTTTTTTTACATCACCAAGCCTATTTCAACTTTACTAAATTGTTTGTGACCATTTGTTATATATATTCTGTAAGGGATATTTTTACTTCATGAGATGGTAATTAGTATATTTCAGTTCAAAAATTAGATTCAATTGTTCTCAAACAAAATGCAAACTGCATATTTATTAGAGACGGAATAAACTAAAGAACTAACATAAATTAGCCTCTACTGCACACTAAACAAGATACAAATAAGAGACATGGTAAATACAGTGGAATCAATTCATTTCCAATATCTTTTGCTTTCTTCATCAGTACCTTTTATGCTTACCAATAATTGTCTGTATTTTTACATTATCTTCCTAAATGAACAGATCACAAAAGTTAGTTTTAGTTTTATTTAAATAGAGGCACATGATAAAACACATTGAATAAATATTACATATAGTAACATCATTACATATACTATATATATGTTATTATATATAAAGGTAGAGATAGAGATATAAATTAAATTTTGCAAGTCTTCTCTTTTGCTCATCCACTGAGCAAATATTTATGGAATAAATGCCAGGTTATAAGCACTTTTATAGAACTTGAGAACAAATTAGTAAGCAAAGCAAACAATAATTTTGTTCACATGGATTTCAAGTTGTTGTGGAAGATGGAAGTTCATAAATGTTAACTAAAAATGAAATGTCCAGTAGTGATAAGCAGTAAACAAATGAAAGGCAGGATGTTAAGTTGTTATTTGATACTGTGTCATAAACACCTCTCAGGGAGGTGACATAAAGCCTAAGGTTGGGTAATAAGGAGTCAGTAATATAACAATCAAGGGACAGAACATGCTAGGCAGATGTAAAACAATTAATGTAAAGATTCTAACATGGGAATAAGCTTGCTATGTTCAAGGACAAATGAAGCTTATTGGTGAGAGTCAAAGAAAGAGAAACTGGTATAAATATCAGATTGGGAAATTATCTAGGGGCCAAATTATTATTCCATCTTCTTGCGTCAAAGAAAAGGGTCTGAATTTTATTTGAAATAGAAAACTACTAGAAGAGTTTTAAGAATATGACTTTTGCTATTGTATGAGGAATGTGTTATTGGGCCTGGTAGATTTAGGGGAATGATTTAAAATCAGGGAGACCAGGTAAGAGGAGCTTGAAGTAATCCAGATGAAAAATGTTGTTTTTGTTTGTTTGTTTTGTTTTGTTTTGTTTTTGGCCCAAGGCGGTGGTATTACACTTACATAAGAGTGGGTATATTACAGACATAGTTGAGGTAGTGTCAACTACCTGATTGATGTCATATTTGGGTTAGGGAAAGAGAGAAATCAAAATGTACTTTCATGCCTTTGTTTGACTGTGCAAACAGCCAGATGTATGCAGTTGTGCTGTTTATTTTTATATAACCCTACTATTTGTTAATTTGTCCACCAACACTTCTGTTTTTCAGTCCTGCTGAGTTTAATTAACCTTAAGGAATTGGGTAAATGAAAATATGTGGTTAATTCCACACATATTATTGATCACACAATTTTTATATAAATTTCTTCTGCCTTGGGAAAACAGCTTTCAACTCTTAAAAAATGTAGTGTTCAAGTTGGAAAAAGATATAAAATCTTAATGAGAAGTAGGATATAATTGATTTGACTGTTCGGATTTATACTAGCTTCTAAACATGATCCCAAGCATTCTGAGACTAGCTCTTTCATATTTTCAAAACTTATGACTATGACAATGTACTAAAACCACATTAATTACACCTAGAGCATTTTTGTTTTAAGAGCATCTCACAGCAGAGAAAAAATAAATTAAGATCAATGTCCTAGAGGATAGTATTCATGTAAAGTTCTATTTTAATTTTAATTTGGTTCTTATTAATTTAAATTACTACATATCTTGCATTCTCAAAGTTTTCTTATCAGAATGACTAACAATACATTTTTAACAAATTATATTTTTACTGTTTTTACTCAAGCATAATTTACTAAGCATTAATATTAAAAATATTTATTGGACATCTATATAACAAGAGACAATTCTAACTCTGTGACTACAACTTGTGAAAAAGGAGACTCATTCCTTTCTGTCAGGAAACTTTCATTCTGGCAGGAAACACATTTTAATTTTAAAAAAATCAAATGATAAATAAATAATTTTTTATAAATGTTATGTAAAAATAAATAATTTACCTACTCATATTTATCTAAGCAACTTGTGAAAGAACTAAAGCATAAGGAAGAGTAGGAATTAACTAGCTGAAGTGTGTATGTGGTGGGGTGTGTGGAAAATGGTTCTTCAGGCAGAGGGAATGGATTGCATAAAAGGCTTTTTTATAAGAAAAAGTAGGATTTGATACAAAAACTGAAGAAATAGATATGAAATATCAATTGTATTTTCTGAATAACACTGAAAAACAAAACAAAACAAAACAATACTCCCGGTTTTCAGCCCAGCATGCAAGGAGATTAAAAGTTGCCACTCTCTCCTAACAAACTGAAAGCTAAACAAACTGAAATCAACAATTCTTCTTAGATTCATAAGAAAAATGTGGTGTTACTGCAAACTGCCGTCCTGAAAATTTAACAGACAGAGAGGCAGATACAGAAGATCACAACTTATCAGAGCAGAAACCTGTCAGCAGAAACGTCTATGAGAACCAGTTCTGGAATAGGAAAAAAACGTAAAATGTTATTGATGAATTGGTTGAGGCTCGATGTGGACAAGTCTGTGAGTTGAAAACTCCAGGACAACTTAGTCATAGGAGGTCCTGTGCTTCTGAGGATTTTACCTTCATGAGCTTAACCAAGTTCCTACAATGAATATTGGAGAAATAGCTCCTTGTGTTTCTGGAAAAGGAAGGGGGAAGTAACGAATTAAAATATACCAGAGCGTTCTGTTCTTAACAAAGTCTACTCTCAGGAGAAACTGTTTAACCAGAGCCTAACGTGGAGTTTTTAACAGAGCCTGACTGACCTGGAGAATGGAAATAACCAACAGCACCCAGCTCTAGGTTTCCCCCTGGAAATCCCCAGCTCCAGTCCACTCTGGTCATTCGGTCCCACCAAGGTTGTGGGAGGATCTGAGAAATGCTTGTGAAGTTTACAGCCAGAGTCACGGACTCACTAAAGGACTGAGACCTAATCATGGGATGATAGACTCTTCTTCTGCCCCACACATTACCTCCTTAATACTAAGGGATTATTGATAACATTTACCCCTACTCAGTTATGTCTAGCTGTCAGGAAAAAAATTACAAGCAGTACTAAACAGCAAAAAACACAGTTTGAAGAGAGAGGCAGCATTAGACCAGATTTAGATATGACGGCGATGTTGGAATTATCAGACCAGGAATTTAAAATATCGATGATTAACATGCTAGGAACTCTAACAGACAAGGTAGACAATAAGCAATAACAGATGTGCAATGTATGCAAGCACAGAGATGAAGATTCTAGAAAAGAGGAATGTCTTTGATAGGCTTATTAGAATAGAAAGAGCTGAAGAAAGAATCTCTGAGCTTGAAGATATCTCAGCAGAAAGTGCCAAAATGGAAAGGCAAAAAGGAAATAAGAAAAAAAAAAGACTCAAACAAACAAACAAACAAACAAAAGAACCAGAACATAATATCCAAGAACCATGGAGTAAATACAGAAGCCATAATATATGCATATTGGTAATATTAAAAAACGAAGACAGGGAGAAATAAACAGAAGAAATATTTGAAGCAATAATGACAGAATTTCACTAAATTAATGTCAGGCACCATATCATAGATCCAGGAAATTCAAATGTGTAAATTCAAACATGTAAAAAAAAAAGCCCACATATATACATCATATTCAAACTGCAGAAAATTAACATATATATATCCATATATAAGTATAGATATAACTATATTATTCATATTCACCTATACAAATGAAAAGTGTATTTATATATTTTATATATGAATATATATGAATATTTATATATATGAATATATATGAATGAATACTATATATATGAATATGAATATATATGAATGAATACTCTATATATGAATATGAATATATATGAATGAATACTACATTTATATATGAATATGAATATATGAATGAATACTATATGAATATGAATATATAAATGAATACTATATATAATGTGACTATATATGAATGAATAATATATTTATATATATTCCTTATCTATATATAATACTGAAAGGAGCAACAGAGCCAGAGGTAAAAACACCCTTACTGATGGAGGAAAAATAAGTTTTACATCTGATTTTTTTGCAGAAGTCATACAAACAAGAAGACAGTGAAGTATTTTTAGTGTTGAGAGAGAAAACCCCAGTAGTTTAGAATTCTGATTCTGTGAAATGCAAAATTATCCTTCACATGTGCAGCAGAAAGAATATCCTTTCTCAGACAAACAAAAGTAGAGGGCATTTTTTGCCAATGGATATGACTTGCAAGAAATGTTTGAACAAGTTCTTTTTTTTTGAGACAGAATTTTACTCTCTTGCCTGGTCTGGAATGCAGTGGTGTGATCTCGGCTCACTGCCACCTTTCCCTTCCGAGATTCAAGCAATTCTCCCGCCTCAGACTCCTGAGGAGCTGGGATTGCAGGCATGCGATACCATGCCCGGCTAATTTTTGTATTTTTAGTAGAGGCTGGCTTTCGCCACGTTGGCCAGACTGATCTCAAACTCCTGACCTCCACCCACCTCGGTCTCCCAAAGTGCTGGGGTTTCAGGTGTGAGCCACTGTGCCTGGCCCTGAACAAGTTCTTCAGAGTAGAAAAATACTTTAAACTAGAAACTCAGATCTCCAAATCATTTGATCATTTTTCAATTGGACTTGTTTGTTTTATGTTTTGCTGTTGTTGTTATTTCTTGTTGTTGTTTTGCTATTGAATTGACTTCCTGAATATATCCTGGTTATTAATTCCTTGTTAATTGAATAGTTTGCAAATATTTTCTTCTATTCTGTAAGTTGTCTCTTCACTTTACTGATTGTTTCCATTGCTGTTCAAAACCTTTTAAGCTTGATGTGATTCCATCTGTCCATTTTTTGTTTTGGTTGCTGGTGCTCTTTAGGTCTTACTCAATAAATATTTGCCCAGACCAATGTCCTGAAAAATTTCCCCAACTTTTTCCGCTAGTAGTTTCACGGGTTCAGATCTTAGGCTTGAGTCTTTAATCAATTTTGATTTGATCTTTGTATATGGTGAGAGATAGGGGTCTGGTTTTATGCTTTTGCATATGGATATCTATCAAGTTTGCCCAGCACAGTTTATTGAAGAGGCTGTCCTTTCCCTAATATATGTTTAAAGAAAGGAAGTGCATCAGAGAAAGACTAAGTGAAGGTAAATTAAAAACGTTTACTTTTCTTATTCTTATTCATAAGATTATTGAAAATAATGAAAACAATATATTTTATCATATTATGTATATATACTGTATATAGGATAAATGAATGATAACAATGATATAAGGGATGAGAGGAAAGACTTAGAAATAACTTATCATGAGGAACTCCTGCTACCCATGAAGCAGTACAGTGTTATTTGAAAATTGACTTCATTCAGTTCATTGGAAATGTATTTTGAAAATTCTTGAACAACAAATAAATAAATTAAAAAAAGTATAATTGATATGCTAAGGAAAGACAATTAAATCACATAAAATGCTCAATTGAAATCGCCAAAGACAGAAAAACAGTGAAAGACAAAAACTGAAATAAAGAATAAGGGCAACAAATAAAATAGTTACAAATATACTAGATATGAATCCATTGTATAAACAATTACCTTAAAATTATAATTATCTAAATAGATCAATTGCAAGGCAGAGACTGTCAGAGTAGATTAAAAAAAATAAAACAAAACAAACAGGACCAAACCAGATATTGTTCACACACACACAAAAAACACACAATAAGTATAATGACACGAGTAAATCAAAGATAAATAGATAGAAAAAGACATACTATGCTAACACAAATCAAATGAAAGCAGGAATGGAAATATTGATTCCAGATACAGTCGACTTCACAACAAGGAAAGTTATCAGGTTTCTAAACGGGTATTACCTAATCATAAGGGGGTCATTTCTTAAGGAAAATATAGCGATCTTTAACATGTATATGTTTAACAACAAAGCATAAAAATATGAGAGGCAAAAATTAATACAACTTAATAAGAAACACAGGTATCCACTTTTATAGCTGGAGACTTTAACATTGAATACATGAATCCAGGAGGCAGAGGTTGCTGTGAACTGAGATCGCACTCCAGCCTGGGCAATAAGAGCGAAACTCCATCTCAAAGAAAAAAAGGTTGGGGGGGGTGGAATACAAAGAGGAAAAAAGTACGAAAAAATGGGAAAATTTTAAGAAAAAAAGGAGAAAAAAATAAAATCAGTAAGGACATTGCTTAATCAAACAACATCTATCAACTATATATGTCATCAGTGGACTACATCTAATAACAGCAGAATACATACAATTCTCAAGCTTGCCTAGGATATGCACCAAGATAGATCACACCCTAGGTCACATGACACACTTTAAAGCATTTTATAAATAGAAATTTTACAATGTCTGCTGTCATACCACAATGGAATTATACTACAAATCAATAAAAAAAGGCCAGAAAATACTCCAAATGCTTTAAGATTAAACCATGTACATTTAAGTAACACACAGGTCCAAGAAAACTATCTCAAAAGAAATTTTTAAATATTCTAAACTAAATGAAAATGAAAACACAGCAAATCAAAATTTTGGGGATGAAGTGAAAGCAATGTTTAGAGGGCAATTTCCTTGCATACATATATTAGAATATAAGAAAGACTTAAAGTGAATTATCTAGATTTCTACCTCAGGACACTGGGAAAAGAAGAGCAGATTAAGTTCAAAGTAAGCAGAAGAAAACAAATAATAAATATTGCAGAAGAAGTTAATAAATTTCAAAGCAAAATCAATAGAGAAAATTAAAACCGAAAGCTGGTTCTTTTAAAAGATTAACAAAATTGCTAAGTCTATACCTAAGCTAACTTGGAAAAATAAAAGAACACAGAGATAGAGAGAGAAAAACACAATAATATCAGAAATAAAGAAGGAATAATAACGATAGACAGCATTGTCATTCAAAGGATAATAAAGTAATGCCATGAGCAACTTTATGCCAATAATTTGATAACCAAAGTGAAATAGAGAAATTCATTGAAAGACGCAATCAGCTAAATGTCACAAAGGCAGAAACAATCTGAACAGACCTTTATATCCATCAAACAAATTGAATTAATAATTAGTAGTCTCCCCAGACAGAAAGCACCAAGTCCAGACAGGTTCAGTGGTGAATTCTACCAAACGTTTAGACATTAACTTATATCAATTATCTACATTCTATTTCAAAAGATAGAAATAGAGAGATTACTTTCTCATTCTATGAAGCCAGCATTATTGAAATGCTAAAAACAGACAGAGAGATGACAAGAAAACTACAGGCCAATATATTTCTAAACATAAATGAAAAATCACCATTTATAAAACATTAGCAAGTCAAATCCAACGATTTATAAATAAACTGTATATTACACCCATGTGGGATTTATCCCAGGTATGCAAGTCTGATTCAACATTAAAAAATCAATGTAAATCCAACACATCAAGATAATAAAGAAAAATAATCATAAAATCATAATATATGCATAAAATTATTTCACAAAATTTGATACCCATTCATAATAAAGGTTTTCAATAAGAACAAGGGGTGGACCTTCCTTAACTTAATAAAGGATATCTAAAAAGCTACAACTTACATCCTTCTTTACATCTTAGTGAGTAACTAGAAGCTGTCCCCACTAAGATTAGGAAAAACTCAAGAATATCCTCTCTCCCTAATTGTTTTCAACGTTGTACTGGAAGAACTAGCTAAAGCAATAAGACAAGGAAAGGAAATAAAAGGCATATTCATTGGGAAGGAAGAAATAAAACTCTCTGTGTTTGCTGATGACATGATAGTCTACGAAAAAAGTCTGAAAAAACACCTGGGTATAATCAATGATTATAGCAAGGTTGCAGGCTAAAAGATTAATATGCAAAAATCAATTAATATGCAAAAATCAAAAATATACCAGCAATAAACAAGTGAAATTTGAAGTTAAAAACAAAATTATTCTTTTCATCAGCACCCCACAAAATTAAATACTCAGGCATATATCTAATAAAATATGTACAAGATCTATATAAAGAAAACTATGTAACTGATGATAGAAAATAAAAGAATAAAATAAATGGAGAGTTATTTCACGTTCATGGATAGAAAGACTCAATGTGGACAAGATGTCAGCTCTTCCCAACTTGATCTGTAGAGTAAATGTAATCCCCAAAAAATCACAAGTTACTATGTGAATATTGACAAATTGATTCTAAAGTTTATTACATAGAGAGGCAAAAGACCCACAATAACCAAAGTAATATTGAAAGTATAAATTTGTAGGACTGACACTATCTAACTTCAACACTTACTATAAGCTACAGTAAACAAGACAATGTGATGTTGGCCAAAGAATAAACAAATAAATTAATGGAACCAAATAAAAACCCCAGAAATAGACTCACATAAATATACTCAAGTGAACTGACATGTCATACATAGTTAAGGCAGTACTATGGTGAAAAGATGATATTTTCAACAAATGGTACTGGAACAACTGTAATCCATAAGAAAAAATATATATCTAGTCACAGACATTATGCACTTCATAAAAATTAACTCAAAATGTAATATCGACCTATATGTAAATCAAAAAATTGTAAAACTACTAGAAGAAAACATGGCAGATAATCTAGATGACCTTGGTTTTGGTAGTGAATTTTTGGATTCAACACCAAAAGTGCAATCCATGAAAGAAAGGTGTTTTTGTTTGTTTTTTGTTTTTGTTTGTTTGTTTGTTTTTTGAGACGGAGTCTTGCTCTGTTGTCCAGGCTGGAGTGCAGTGGCCTGATCTCGGCTCACTGCAACCTCCACCTCCTGGGTTCAAATGATTCTCCTGCCTCAGCCTCCTGAGTAGCTGGAATTACAGGTGTGTGTCATCATGCCTTGCTCATTTTTTGTATTTTTAATGGAGATGGGGTTTCACCATGTTAGCCAGGATAGTCTCAAACTCCTGACCTCATGATAAGCTGGACTTCTATCAAATTAAAAATTTGTGCTCTGCAAAACACACTGTTAAGTGAATGAAAAGACAAATCACAGAATGGGGGGAAATATTTGCAAAAAACATAACTGACAAAAGACTATTATATGAAATATACAAATAATTCTTAAACTCTATGTAATAAAAAGAAGAGCCCAATTAGAAAGTGGGCCAAAATATTTAATACACACCTAATTAAAGAAGATATACAAATAGTAAATAAGCCTATGAAAAGATATTTCAAATCCTATGAACCAGGGAAATGAAAATTAAAATGAGCTACTGTACCACTGCAAGCCTATTGAAATGGTCAGCATCTAGAACACTGACAACACCAAATGCTAGATGTGAAGCAACAGGACATCTCATTCATTGCTGATGGAAATGCAGTGATACAGTCACTTTGGAAGACAATTTAGCAGCTTCTCAAGAAAATAAATATACTTTTACCTTAAAATTTGTTATTTGAGCTCCTTAATATTTACTCAAAGAAGTTGAAAGTGTCTGTCTACACCAAAACCTGAACACTGATGTTTTCAGAAGCTTGTTTTGTAACTGTCAAAACTTGGAAGCAATTAAGACATCCTTCAGTAGATGAATGAATAAACTGTGGTAGATCCCAACGATGTGACATTATTCAGCACTAAAAAGGAAAAAGATAGCAAGCCATGAAGAAACATGCAGGAAACTTAGATGATTATTACTAAGTGAAATAAGCCAATTTTAAAAGACTACCTACTTTATAATTCCAACTACATGACAAATATAGTTTTGCTTTGAGAAAAACAAAAGACACTGAAAAGATCAGTGGTTGATAAAATAATTGTGGGAAAATGTCATTATAAACATTTTCAAACACACAGAATATACAACCCCAAGAGTGAACCTTAATATGAAGTATAAATATGGGGTAATGATGTGTCAATGTAGGTCCGTTGATTGTAACAAGTGCACCACTCTGGTGGGAGATGTTGCTAATCGGGGTAACAAGTGTACCACTCTGGTGGGAGATGTTGCTAATCGGGGAGGTTATGCATGTGTGAGAGCAGGGGATACATGGGAAATCTCTGTATCTCCCTCTCAATTTTGCTATGAAATTAAAAGTGGTCTAAATAAAGTCTACACAAATAGAATTCAAAAATTATTCTTTGAAGTTTATAATTGCTGGGTATCATAGCAGATTCTTTTCCTGATGTTAAAAAATTACAATGTATATGATTAATAGTTTGTAATAATGAGTACATGTACATGGGAAAGTGGAAAGACAAGAAGAAAAAGAAAAACATTAATAAACAAGATTTACCTTCTAGTAGACATATACACGTGTGTGTCTAGAAATATTTATCATTACTCCATCACAGCCACACATTTATCACCTCAAAAGACTGGCTATTATACTGAATTACACTAATCTAAATAATAAGGAAGAAACAAGAAGAATCAAGGATGTTGGGGAAAAGTGAATATACAGAATAAAATCTATAAAAAATCTAATTATATAATTTCAAACATTTCAGAAAAGAAGTTAAATAACTTCAGCAAGTTATTATAATCCCTGGGAAACAAATGGCATACAGATTATAAAAAATGAGTGAAATTTTGCTGTTGTCTAATTGGCATATTTGAATCCTTTTCATGCCTTCCATAATATGTAAAATGAAAATATCATGGTTGATTCAAAAAAACATAGATGAATGAGATCTTATTGGATGTTCAGTCCTAATCTCCTTTTCATTCATTCCCCCTTACAAAGGTATCATGACAGTAGTATCCAATGGTTATTGTGAGTGAAATATTACACAAATACCTGCTCCTCAATTTTAGCTGTATACATGGGCCCAAACTTGAATCACAAGCAATTAATCAGAAAATCTGAGAAAGTAAAGAGAGTATTAACTCACATGATGATACCTCCTGTCCAATGCGGGTATAAAGAACATGAAATTTTCCGTATTAAATTTGTTTTGGGATGTGTTTTATTTGGATTATTTTTGCATATCCTTCCATTCAAGTTAAAATTCTTTGCAAGTAAGTTATTCTACATAGTAGAGTTAAACTTTTTATAAATTATGCATTTTGAAATAAAACATAGAACACATCAATGTTTTAAAAACCTTACAGCCATATTTGTATTTTAAGGTAACCACAGTATACCCTTTTACTCTTCTTCCCTTTTCTAAAGTAATCATTCTCAAAGCTGTTTTCATGATTAATTAATTGCATGAAATCCTTACATTCTGGCAGGGTGTGCTTATTAATTAATCAATAATATCACCTCTCATGATATACCAGATGACATCTGACAGGGGCAGAGTGCATGGACATTTACTGTCTTTAATGTGTGGAAACCGTGTCTCTCTCTCTGTGTTAATATTAATAAAACATAACATAGTATTAGTGTTTTTTAAGTAGCTAAATATTTTAGTTACAAAAGCATACCAACATATATAATTTATATTTAATTTAATAATATCACCTTTTATGACAGACTGGATACCATTTGACAGGGACAGAGTGCATTTAGACATTTACAGTTTTAATGTGAAATATGTTAATACAACATAACATATATTAGCATTTCTGTAAGTAACCAAATATTTTAGTTTCAAAAGCGGTATCTATATGTAATTTTATATTTAATTTAATAAAATTATATATAATTTTATTTAAACACTCAAAAATCAAACAAATGTAAAAAATAGAAATCAAAGACCTTAATCAATACTGATCCTATTTGCCACCTCATACATAAGCATTAATACTTTTTTTCTTTCCTTCCCAATAATTTTCCATGTGGTCTATAGTTTGTAAAGAAATAATATCCTAGATACACACACACACACAGATATTTCTATGTACATACATATATATGTATATAAATTTTAGCAAATTTATATCACATAGAAAAGCAGCTGCAATGTTCCATTTCAGCACATAAATCTCTTCCTCATTCTTTTTATAAATGAGTAGTATTTCATAGTGTTAGATATGGTGGTACATACATACAGCCGCATAGTATGCAGCATGAAAAAATAAGAGACAACTCTAAATGTTCTTTTGTAGATTATAGCTAATACTCAGTGTTAATTCAAAAGCCTCAATTGCATACAGTTAGTATATTGCCATTTGTGTAAAAATAACTATATGCATTTTCATTCATATGTGATATCTGGGTAGAATGTCTCTGGAAAAAAATTAATGTAAGAAAAATTAAAATTAAAAAGATCACTGAAAAAAATAAGAATTGTAAAGGCTACTGTTTTCTCTTGTTAATATTTAATTTCCTTTCAGTAATATTTATTTCATTCTTTTTAATTTAAAGATATTTGTTTGCATATTAATTTTTAGTAAGGAAAACAATTAAAATCAGAACTCACTAGTTATCTCTTCTTTCTGCATTATGCTTTATTTCATCACATATTTGTACCAATTGTTAATATAAGAAAATGAATCATTTTCTTGCTAAGAATCATCAATAGCCACTTTTCCACAAATAGTATAATCCTGTATGTCATCACAAACACTGCTATCATGCAGAATTTTTTAAAAGAATCAATTGAAGAATAACAAAACCTAACACAGAGACAAGCAAACAAAACAACCTTAAGATCCAATGGTGGTGGGCTCTTCATCCATCTTTACTAACTCTATAGATCTTACTTACTTGGGGCTGTTATCAGAGAATGTTGCTAAATGTGTCTTAATCACTGTCTCTTACAGACATCTGATTTTCAGAGCTAAAAAGTGTGTTCACTTCTAGATTTTCTTCTATTCTTATCAACACCCATTCTTCAAATTATGATGCATGTGTATGTGAGGTACCTACCTACTCAGATAAGAGCAACAATATGTAACTGTGATCTGATCAAAAGTGTTTTATATCCTTAGTATTTTTTTCTATATAAGTCTTAGCATTTGTAGAGTCTGTTCAATCTTTGGATCATTGTAGATTTGTTGTTTGCTTGCTTTTGTGTGCGTGGAATCCTAGTTTACATGCTTCTTAAGAGCAACTTTTAATGTCCTATATCCACCATTATGATAAGAAATATAACAGTTTCCCTGCCCTGAATGTTCTGAATGTGCCACCCTTCCTCTAGTCCCTGGCAACTACTGACTTTATTATTGTCATTATGGATTTGTCATTTCCAGAATGTCATATAGTTGGAATTATAAAGTATTTAGTCATTTCAGACTGCCTTAATTGCCTTAGTAACTATATTTAAAGTTCTGCTATGTATTTTCATGGTAGGTAGCTCATTTATTTTTTATTATGAGTAATTTTCAATTTTGCTGATGGTCCACAGCTTATTTATCCATTGCCTACTATCCATTCATTTATTGGAAGACAAGTTGGTTACAATTTTGGCAGTTTATAAATAGTGTTACTGTACAGATTTACAGGAAGACTGTTGAATGAATACATATTAAAGTCCCCAACCCTTCCTTAGTTGTTTTTTTTTTTTTCTGTATCTATTTAAATCTTTATTAGGAGTACTTCATTCCCAAGTCTTCTATCTCACTTTACTCCTTGTCATCGCCAAATAACTTCCTTGTTATCCTTTTTTTCGTTGTTTTTCAGTTATGAGACATGAAACTTTGTATTGTTTTCTATTTTTCATCAATTATGAAAAATTACATTCACTGTCATATATGTTTGAAATTTGATAAAGATGACATTGGAGTATGAAGTTATAAATGAAGAAGTATGCATGTATGTTACAAAGATTACTTTATTTAAGCTATTTTCTTGAAAAACTTGAATATGTTAGAAGTCCATAATCATTTTACAGTTAAGATCTTTCATACAAATTGATAGACATATTTAAAAGAAAACAACACACACACATTTCGTCTTCTAAATTTTGAAATAAAAGCAACATTTCCAAAGTATTTCAAATGTTTTAAAATTTTAAAATGTTTCTTTTTTATTATTTTAAAAATGTTTCAAAATAGTTTGAAATTTTAACATTTGGCTAGTGAGGGGAAAGAAAGTTACTTGATGCTATACATTTTATTAACAAAATATTTTCATTTTTTTCCAAATAGAAAGTGTACTATAGGATTTAAAATGTGTATCAATTTTGCAAAATAGTTGATACAATTTTGATGAGAAAAAGATATCCAGAAAGAATGGAATTTCTTCCTTTTTTTCTAAGTAATAATATATGGTGAGATAAATTTAAACAGAAAAGCATTTTTCAGTGGTTTTCATAAATTAACCAAGTTGGATTTATTTGGAGGAAGGTAGAATTTGGTGATTTTCAACTGTGTTTGTTCCATAATGCATCCCTTTTTACATTTAACAGGTGAGATGTTTTTGTTTATGTTTCTAGGAAAGATGGATCAAAAGAACCAATAGTGGAGATGAGAACAGAGGATGAAAGAATTACTAATCATGAAGATGGGAGCCCAGTAAATGAGCCAAATGAAACCACACCACTAACAGAACCTGAGTATGTAGCTGGGAGTGCTTACTTCTATTCACATGGGTATTGGCAAAATGATAACACATTATTATTGTTGTATTACATATTTAAATATTAACTATTTGTAAAAGAATAGTGCTTTTACTTTTTCTTTTTTTTTTTTTTTTGAGACGGAGTCTCACTGTGTCTCCCAGGCTGGAGTACAGTGGCGCGATCTCGGCTCACTGCAAGCTCCGCCCCCCGGGTTCACGCCATTCTCCCGCCTCAGCCTCCCAAGTAGCTGGGACTACAGGCACCCGCTACCGCGCCCGGCTAGTTTTTTGTATTTTTAGTAGAGACGGGGTTTCACCATGTTAGCCAGGATAGTCTCGATCTCCTGACCTTGTGATCCACCCGCCTCGGCCTCCCAAAGTGCTGGGATTACAGGCTTGAGCCACCGCGCCCGGCCTGTGCTTTTACTTTTTCGATGAAAGTACATATGAATATCTAAAATCAATTTTCTATTGAGACTTTTTTCATGAAGACTTTGTATGAATGTCAGAGAAAGTCTGATAACCCATATATCTATAATTTAATGCAAAAGTATAAAAAGATAAGTATCTTACAGAGTTTAGATTTTCAACAATAGTCTGTCTTTTTAAGATAGTGTTGTTTTCCCTTCAAAATAAAATAATTATATTTACTGAAATAAAGACATGTCAGGAAATTTGTCTTCGCTTTGATTATAAATGTCAGTGAAATATACGCAAGGCTATTTTAAAAATAAATAATGTTTGTGCAGAGGAGAAAATAATATTAAAGCGTTTATCAGTGTAATGTCTATGCAGTAAATGATGCTTGGTTTCCATTCTTGACATTACTTATTTTGCATCTCTAATAGCTCTATTAAAACTATAGTAGATAACAAAACCTGAAAAGATGAATATATGCCTAGATTCATGCATAGGTCAATTAGAATAATTCAAAGCAAAGACATTATTACGAAGTGTTAATAGTACTATTATATTGGAGGTATGCGATACTAACGAAGCCATAGTGATCAAACACTTCTTTACTGGGCACCAAAATAACTTTATAATTTTATTATTTTTCAGAATAAATATTTATTTTTATAACACCTAATATTTCCTTGCAGAGTAAATTGATTTAGGTTTCTCATCCTAAATCACAGATAAAAGGTTTTCACAGATGAAGAAAATGATTTTATTTTCATAAATTCCCTCTATCTGCCCACAAGGGGCTGCAATAATTAATATTTACACAAACACAAAGTACTACTCTACAGAAAAAAAATTTAATATAAATCCTCGGGCCAATTTTAGTGATTGCGTTTAGAGATTATTACAATCTAAATTCAAATTAACTGTATTAGATGTAGGTTCTGTATTCTCTACTTTAGAAATAAGAGGTGTACATGAAAACTAGGTAAGAATATGCTCTTGGACTGGGGTATATTTTGGGAAAAAAGGGTAATTTAATAACTACTCTGTGTCTCCATTATAGAAAATAAATCACCAATATAAAATAATATGATTAACAGTAATCTTAAAAATATTTTACCTAAACATAAGTGGTGAGAAACTCTATACACAGAAATAAGTTATCAGTTTGGTGAAAGCACTTAAGTCATCAAAGGGGAACATCACACACTGGGGCCTATCATGGGGAGGGGGGAGGGGGGAGGGGGGAGGGATTGCATTGGGAGTTATACCTGATGTAAATGACGAGTTGATGGGTGCTGACGAGTTGATGGGTGCAGCACAGCAACATGGCACAAGTATACATATGTAACAAACCTGCACGTTATGCACATGTACCCTAGAACTTAAAATATAATAATAATAATAATAAAATAAATAAAAATAAAAATAAAAATAAAAAAACAATATATATTTCATGAGTAAGAACTGTATTAAGTATTATGCTAACTTAATATCAGAACTCTAATCAGAACTGTTTTCTCTACATTTTGATGCTTGAGGTGACATATTGCTTTTGTGACTTTGTATTGTCAATATTTTCAGTACTTGCGAATGCTAAAAAGGAATAACTGAGACTGCACTATTTATAACATATAAAATAGCCGCCTGCTCTCATTGGTACAATGTTTTTTTTCATTACCAGCAATGGATATTACTAGTTTTTGCCTATTTCTTACTTTGATTAGTTCTGATAGCTTTGATCTGCAGAATCTGTTTTAACCCTTCTCATTCAAAAATATAAAATAAATTACAAATAAATCCCAGAGGAACTAGCATTGTAACTTTCACTCCATTATAAAATGGTAAGGCTAAAGTCACAGAGATGGATTGGAATACTTGGAATACTATTTCTTTCCTTCTTTCTTTCTTTCTTTCTTTTTGAGACGACTTTCACTCTTGTTGCCCAGGCTGGAATGCAATGGCGCTATCTCGGCTCACCTCAACCTCCGCCTCCTGGATTTAAGCTATTCTCCTGCCTCAGCCTCCCGAGTAGCTGGGATTACAGGCACACACTGCCACACCAAGCTAATTTTGTATTTTTAGTAAAGACGGGATTTCTGCATGTTGGTCAGGCTGGTCTCGAACTCCTGACGTCATGTGATCTGCCTGCCTTGGCCTCCCAAAGTGCTGGAATTACAGGCATGAGCCACAGCGCCCGGCCTGGAATACTATTTCTAACTTAATTTTCTTGATGTGGAAAAAGTATGTTGTTAAGGGAGAAAAACTCATCTCCAAATGTCATGTACACAATGGTAAACAATTGAATTTGCAAGTTTTAGGAAAATCTAGAAAGCACAATTCATTGGCATCGAAGTAAGGTTTGTGAAACTGTCTTGACATGAAGAAATAAAGTTGTTATTGCTTCACAAGTTACAATTGCAAACAACTCAAAATCTGTGTTGCAAAGTGATATAAAAGTGACAAGAAAAACAATAGTGAAAAGAGGCAAAAGAAAACATATACAGTAAATATTAAAAAGTGAGCAAGTCCTAAAATATGTTCATTTGCATTAAGTTCCAAGGAATATAGTTAATTCACTCAGTTTCTGAATTTTATTTTACTTATTATTATCATTATTATTTGAGATGGAGTCTCGCTCTGTTGCCCATGCTGAATGATCTCAGCGGCATGATCTCAGCTCACTGCCATCTCCATCTCCCAGTTCAAGCGAGTTCCGGCTAATTTTCGTAATTTTAGTAGATACCTGGTTTCACTGTGTTGGCCAGGCTGGCCTTGAACTCCTGACCTCAAGTGATCCACCCGCCTCAGCCTCCCAAACTGCTAGAATTACAAGCATGAGCTACCACGCCCAGCCTGGTTTCTGAATTTTATGTAACAGAATATGGCAACAATTATTAATTGTTTTCACTGGAGAAAATGTAGTACTAATAAATCGTATCATTGACATTTAAAAATGTTTTGGCATTTTACCTTCCATAACATGTAATTATATTTTTGATATCAACAACTAGTTACCAAATCTAAACCACCCTATAGTGGACAATTTGCTGCATCTAAATCTACAAATATATTGTTTCATTCATCATTCTGCATTACATTTTTAAAAGGCCAATGTAATTGTTTTTACTCTCTTTTAGAACATTTTAAAATCTATTTTAAATAATTGTAATAAATTTAATTTGTTCTTTCTAATTATTGTAGCATGTTTTCTCTACAAAATAGTTACTTATTTAGCACGTATAAAATATTAGCATATTATTGGAGCATATTTTATTTACAAAATAGTAACTTAAATGTTAAGGTATATCTCTTTAAATACCTCAGAAAATGAAGCTTATTATTTTTTATCTTCCAGAAAATTGCCTTTAAAGGAAGAAAATGGGAAAGAAGCTCTAAATCCAGAAACTATAGAAATTAAAGTTTCTAATGACATCATTCAATCAAAAGAAGACGACAGCAAAGCATAACAACACTATTACAGGGGCTTGAACAACACTACGAAGAGTATTTGGATTGCAGTGACCCTATGACCAAAACTATTCCATTGACCTTAATTTCTTGGGAAACTTCTAGCTTGGAATAGCTTGTACACATATACATATGATCAAATACTCCTGCCCATGGCCCATTTCCTTTTGTTATTGTTGTTGCTGTTGCTGTTGTTGTTAATTTTAAGAATTTCAATATCAAGACCTGACTGGCACCAACACTTTGGGTATTCAATCTGATTATATGACTGAAGTACTGGAATTCATTATATGGCTCAAGTACTCTATTTATTAAGAACTATATTTAATACCACCAACAAATATAGGGGTTAAGGAAAAAGACATGAGCTATATGTGTAAGAAGGCTCTGCATGTGTATGAGTCCTATTCTGGGCAAATAGATTCTTAAGGTGGCTTTCAACTTCAAGACGAAGGCACTTAATAACGGTTACTCATTTTATCAGGGGAATTTCAGGGAACATAGGCTTCAAAGAGCCAGTTTATCTTTAGCAGATATTAAAAATTGAAAACTTTGAAGAACTCATTTCAAGCTATGATTTGGTGCATTTTCAACATTGATTTTTGATAGACTGAAGTGCCAGATCAAAATTGTTACCCATTTGAAAGAATATTAGTTGTATATAAAATTAGATTAGAAAGACTTTCTAAATCTCTATCTCTTTATATATGTCCTATTCATTCACAATGGATTATACACAAAAAATGTATTGCAAGTGAAATAATATTGATTTCTGCCCTCAGCTTCAAATAAAGTAAATTGAAATGGGAACAATATCAATATGGTGTCTTGATATATTTATAAATATGTGATTATCATTTATTTTTAAACAACTTATCAAAAAAAGTCTTTAGTGTTCAAATACTTCAAATCATATCCTCAGATATATTTTTAGCCCATGGTTTTATATAATCTTTGAGAACTAATTTTACCACTGTTACAGGTTCATCATTAAATGTAATTGGCTACTGGAAATTAAAATTTTAAGGTTGACTAAATTAAGAAGAAATTATTTAACATTTTAATGTGCCATAAAAGTGTAAATGATAAACAATTACACTTCCACTATGTGTTCTATTCTGGATGTTCTAGCTAGAAGTCATTTTAAGATTTTGATAAACAATTTTGGTTGAAGAAATTCCTTAAATATTCAACACAAACCTTCTGATATCTTTTGTTAGGGTTATACCAGAATAAAATGCTTCTTTACTTCCAAGCTATGCAAGCTCCCAGAGGTAAGAGAGTGACACGTGATTTAACTTATATGTAAGGTTTAAAAAAGTATTTATGATTATAAACATACATACCATTTGGGAGCAGGTTTACTAACCTTGAGAGCCAAAGGTTTCCTTAGGCCCTGTAACATTCAGAACCTTTGGTGTTTCAGCTCAAATAGTGACGGGATAGGGAATGTGTTCCAAAAGAATATCGGAGCAATTTTTAGCATTGCAGAAACCTGCTTTGGGCATGTGTCTCTGTAGAGATAACCTGATGATTATTAAATGTAAAATTAAGGCAACTCATGAATATTTTTATTTACAAAGTGCTTGAAACTGTCAGCCAAGGAGAGACGACTAAGTAATTTTATATAATTCCTCACTTTTCTGGCTACAGCAGGACAGAATATGACCATCTTCATTTGAAGGCACCAAATCGTCGCAGTGTCTTTGCCATAAATTGCAGGGTTAAATGCAGGAATCTCTCCTTGCATTCCTGTCTGGCATATTCTGAAGAAAAGAACAGAATTCTTGTGCCTACCTAAGAATTTGAGAAGCGTCTAAAACAAACCAGTTAGGTCATTTTAACTGACTTGATTATCCAACTGGTCTTTGACAGATGTGACTGTTGTTATTTAGTTTATGTTTGTCTGATCATCCAGTTTGCTTTATTTTGCTGTGTTTTATTTTGTCGTTTGTTTTGTTTTGTACCAACGTACTAAAACTAGTCAAAATACTTGAATTAGTTTGTTTGTGCAAAGTGTACAAGCTTAGTAAAGTGTCCATGAAGCAATAGCCATGAATGATAATTATTTCTAAATAGGGCCACATGGTTTTAAACTAATGATGGTGAAAGAATTAGGATGACTGAGAAAGTCATTTCGCATGTTTACTATTGTTATATTTGTGCTTTACTTCAAGAGTGCAGAAATCATAATAAATAACAAACTATTTTTGTGTTTTCTCAATTTGACATTTCTGTTTCTCTCATTTATTTGGATTTTCCTTGTAAAGAAATTGACATATATTTCATATACATATATATATATAGTCTATATATATATATGATGTTAAATTTCCTGCCACTCATGTGGAGTAATGATCTGAAATTAATAGATAATCTGAAGCTAATTATAGTCAGACTATTTCAAGTGCACTGTTTCAGTTGCCCGAGTGGTCCTTACCTCTTGTCCTTGAAATCCATGCCATGCTGAAGCACGGCAATACTGTGATAAAGTATTTTTTTTAATATTTCAATGGAATGCTCCAAATGATTTATAAGAATTTCAAAATAAAAGATGGCTTGTAGTAAATTGTAAAATATGAGTAGAACTGAAATAACCTGTTTCATTCTTATTCTAGATTAAACATATACATATAACCGTATAAATGTTATTTTTATTGTCTGAGAGTACTCTTAAATATTAGTATAAAGTGTCAAAAGAATTGACTGAATATAAGTACTGTTAAAATAATTTGAACCCCGTGATATTTTAAACCAAGAGGCAAAGATATCACCGAAAACTTGGTATTTCTTGATAGGTTAGGTGCAATTAGGCAGTGACAATCTATATTCAACAACATATAAGAGGAAAGAGTAATATCAGAATTTTAACACATATTTTGTTTTCAACACTGGCACAAATTCATGTGTCAACGTATTTTACAATAATTGTCAAAGGAATTTAATTAAGAATTGTATTTTTAAAGATTTATTTATTATTTTTTGTGGGGTAAGACATTGCCATTCTATTGATACTAACATCTAACATTAATGTATTGTTTCTTGTTTTCTTTTATTTTTAATATTAATAACTATAAAAGCATTTTTCAAAGGCTATTAGATCCAGCACACTTCATGTGGATCTTAGTCTTTGAATTAAATATTTATATAAATAGATTTTATTAATCAAATTATTTATTCGTGTGCCAACAATTAATTGTAACTTTATGATCATACCTATGTTTATGCTTCTTATTTTAAATAATTAAGATGTATCTGTGCCTTTTAATTAGCATGACATTCTGCTTTATTAAAAGAAAAAACTACAATTAATGTCATTACTAGTATATTTTGCTTAGATTTGAGATACTCGAATGATGCTGTCTTATTTACAGTCAGTAAATAAGTTCAATTCAAACTATTTACCTTGAATATAAAATCTAGATATAATAAACTATACTGTATAAGTTACTTTAATTCATGTCAAAATAGTTCTTTTTATACACACACATGAAATATTCTTAATTTGTTCTGTATTGTTTTTCTAAACAATAAATACATTCTAGATATTATTGAAATTAAATTTTGCCAGTTGTAAGACAAAGACAACAGATAACTTTTGAAAATCAAGCAAATTACTATGGTGTTTCTTGGGTCTTCATTATTTCCATTTATATATATTTTATTTAGAATAATAAATCAACCTTTATTTTTGGCAATAAGATTATCACAGATGAAAATATGTACAGCTCAAGTGGTAGAAATAATATTTTCCATTAGTTAATTTAGGAAATATTGGAATAGCATATTAGAATTATTTATGAGGTTCACAGTGTTCTTTTTCAGAGAAAATAAGGTAAACATTTGACTTAAATCCCCCATGAAGTTTTTTTACACTCATATTCATAATCATAATCATATAATGTTCTTATTCAACAAGCTTTGTATCTGGAAATATTTTTAACAATAAGTTTGCTAGCATTATTGATTTATCTTTAGAGAGAAAATATTTGCATCTGTTTATTAACCCTTTGAAGCATTAATACTTAGTCACTCACACTGAAATTGTATATGGATGTATCAACATAAGCTAAAATTAAATTATGGATGTCGCAGAAATGAAAAACTTCATCTTAAAAGGTAAAATTTTCAAGAAAGTATTTTATTCATGGACTTAATAATGTCTTAAGATGAAACAATTATAAGTTCAAATGAGAAATTTATAAAAAGACCCACATATAGTAATCGCTGAACAAACATAATTTTCTTCCAGCTCCCATCCTTCCTTTTTGAAAAATTGAATTTACCCATGTAGATGCAGCTATTTAAAATTATACAAGAATGTTAATAGATGAATTATTTCCTCTCATATAAAGGCAAAGAATTTTATATTATATATAATGCTAAATATTTATTTGATAACACACATACTATTCTTAGAAAAATAGTTTATTACTCACTTTAAGATTTTACCTATAACATAAATATATTATCTGATATTACCTCTTTACATTTTCATTTTACACAATTTTTGAGATTCTGACCACACACAACATTCAGAATTATTGCTCATGTAAATTTAAATATTGCTACTTAGCTTTTTCTTTTCTGAAATGAAAACATGTATCTTTTGGCATCTGTTTTCAGCCTCCCATGGAAGACAGTAAGCAAAACCATTACTGTTGGAGAATTTCAGATCACAACCCGACATAGGAGATCAGAGAAACAAAGAAATGAGTGGATCTAGAAAGGCAAACTGAGTTGCTATATTTGGAATAGCTAGAAAGGACCTGACTTTGAGAAGTGCTAGACCAGGGACTAGGACCATTGCTTAGATAAAAATTATGGCCCATTAAACCGATGCAAAGGAGAAAACAGTGTAACACAGAGGACAAAGTTAACAGAGATAGAATCTATGATTTGATTTTGCAAATAGTTTTTTTAGAGAACAACATGCATACTATAAAATAAACAATACTATTAAGAACAAACCTATTTGTTCCAACTCTTAAAGAAATATTCATGGTTTAGCATTTGCCTCTAAACCCTGTTAGAAATATGTGAAGTTAGAAATAAAGGTTTTTTTTTTTTAAAAAAAACAAACAAACAAACATTTTTGGTATGTGAACTGTATGCTGTGCTCAGTATGTACTGAAACATACTATCTTTTATTTTCTTTAATTTATATATTCCATTCAAATTCTATATGCTTAAGTTAGCTATCACAACGTTTTCTTATTGTTTCAATATGGTATGTCCCAATGAAATGCTGTATATATATGTCTAAACTGTAAAAATTATACTGCAAATGTTGAAGTTTTGTATTTATGAGAGACATTGAAAGTATGGCTTACAGTATATCAAACTTGTCACACTTCACCATTTGTATATTAATAGTAAAGATACTTTTACTTTAATAAAGTGTTGCATTTTATGTTTATTTTGAATAACATTTCTGCAGTGAGCAAGCTTATGGTTTTTCAGAGACTTCTGTGTTAAGAAACTTCCAAACATATATCTAGATATTCTAAAGAAGAGAATGCTTTCTGCTATCTTATCTCTCAATGGGTTACAATCTTTTGGCTTCTACACTGAGCAGAGCTCAGAGAATTAAATGAATAAACAGTTGGTTTAGAGCAGTGTTCTCAAAATGTGACCCCCTAGAGCAGCATTACCTGGGAACTTGTTTAAAATGTAAATTTCTAGACCTCACCAGAGACTCAATAAATCAGAAAGTTCTAGGAGAGGGCCATGGTAATTTGTGTTTCAATAAGAATTTCTGATGATTCTGATGCATTGCAAAATTTGAGATCCAATGGATTGGAGACACTTTTATTTTTTCATTTACCAAATTGTGTTGATCAATTTAAAAATGCTAGGCAACCAACTAAATATAGCCAGTTATGCTTTAACACAATGTGTGCATTCCCCAACAGCATCATATTCTGCAAAATAATGCACTTAATAATCAAAACACTTGAAGGAAAAGTAAGTTTGGAACAAACCAGTAAAAATGTAAGCAATTGTGAAACCATAGCATCGGCACAAGTAACAGCAAACAACCATTCTGTAAAAGAAAGTATAAACGTTACTGAAACATGTTGAGTGATAGTCCAGTGTTAACTTCTGTTTCAAAGCTAATCATTTCACACATGATTTTACAAGTTGTTTTCATTGTTTTAAACTAGTACAAATGTGACTCATTCTTAAAAAATAAGATTCTGAGTGGCAACTTTTCACAATGGGGCAATTTTCAATATAAGCTTAATACCTCAAAAATACATACACACAGAATAAAAATAACATCAAACACGTTGAGAAGTGAAGAAAAATATATATATTGTGCTTCATATTTCAGTATTCTATGTTTATTATAAAGACAATTAAAATAAAACACAAACTATGTCACATGAAAGAGGCCAAAATTAACTCTCTGATGTATTTTGGAAATTGGGCAGGTGACCCTGGTAGTATTTTAGATAATTTCTTCTAGTTTTTTTCTAACCCAAAGCATTACCTAAGTACAAATTCTCTTTATTATACAGTAAATAATGAACGTATTTATCCTAAATACTTATACAAGAAATAATGAACATATGGCCTCAGCATTTGAAATTTGTTTTCTAACATGAGTTTTTAATACATAAATGAAAATATTCTCAAAATATAAATATTACTTTATATTTTATATGAGGTGTCATATATGTACTTATCTTTGGCATAAACTTGTTCTTTAATAGAATGCATACATTTGTGTATTTTAACTTTTCTAGACAACTTAATATCTTCCATAGATAGGCTTTTGCATTTTATTTTTTGTAGAGTGGCCACTATAATAATATAAAATTTATTACATTTTAATTTCATTTTAATTTAGGTTTTTATTAATATATGGTCTGTAAAGTCAGGTATTTCTAGTATTTAGATGTCTTCATATTTGGAAAACAAGATTAACTTGATTATTTTAGTTCACATCAACCTTTCCAATTCCACCTCCAATTTCCACACTTCCTAATTCTCTCATCTTTCTTTCATCTGTGTCAATCATGACCAATGTCAGAAACTGACCTGAGAAGTTTGAGATGTATAAAGAAAAGGATACTTACCCAAATCAGTCCAAAACACTTGTATACTATCACATCTGGAGATGAAGCAATTATCAATTATCTTAGAAGAGTCATTTTTGAAAATAGAGTTTTTGGAGGAAGTTGTGATTTTCTTTGTATTTGGAAGCATTGGCTGAAGAGAAGGAAATGGGCATCTCATTTGTAAGCACGGACACAGACTGGACCCACAGAGAGGACGCAGCACACACCCAGGGTTATTCCATGCTGTTTGAGGAGCTTTAGCACTAGGTTTGACTATGTGAAGGCCCCCTACTAATTATAAGGGAAGCACTCTCTGAAAAGCATAAATAAAATTTTCACCAATTCAGAAACCAAGAGATCCACACATTTACTCACCAGAAAAAAAGATGGGAAAATAATTTCCTACGTCTTTGCAACCAGGATGCAAAACTGGGATCCTTGGAGTAATATGGAAAAACAGATGAGAACCCAGATATTGGAATTAAAATAAACCTAGGTTCACATCCCAATTGTATCACCTATTACTAGCTCTGAATGTAATACATTTAGATACAAATTTACACCTTTATTTCCTCACGTATAAAATTGTTATCCTAAAGTGATTAATATTAATCTTCACAAGATCATTTAAGGATTTACTGAGATTGTATTTATGAAGTTCTTCATACAATGTCTACCACACAGAAAATACCAATAAATAGTAGCCGTGAGTATCTTTATATCTGCGATATTTCAACATTGATTCTCAGTGTAAGTTATGTTAGTTACCTATTACTGAATAATAAATTGAAATGTAGTAGTGACTTAAAACATTAACAATATATTGTTTTCTATGATTTCACGTACTGATTCAAATACATTTGGCAGTTATTTTGCAACATATGATGTAGCTGAGCTCGCTTATGTGGCTACCAGCTTCTAAAAGGAAACCTTCCAAATGGAAGTCCCAATATGCAAATGCTCCCGAGTCTCTATTTGCATCAGGCATGTGATGTTCAGTCAGTCACATTAAATCATATGGGTAAGCACATAGTGGATATGTTTGCGTAGAGGCTGTAAACAAGGGCATAATGCACTTAACACAATTCATGTTACAATGTAGCTCAATATTCCTTGTGTCTCCTAATGTTTCACATTTTTCCACATGCTAAACTCACTCAAACCCTTCCTGAAACTTCCAATGTATATCATTGTGTTATCAGGATAAGATTTGAATTTCAGAATTTATTCAACTAAATTAATCCCAGGTAGTCATATCATCTCAGGGATTACAGCTGGGTTGAATTCTTCAGTGAAGAGTTCTGTCCACTAAAAAGATAATGTAGCTCCTTCCAGAAAACTCTACAGATGATTATAAGGCAGGAGCAGGATATGACAATAGACACTACCATTCAAATAATAGAGAAGGAATTGGGGACATTTGACAGTTAAGTGTCTATAGAAATTTTGAGATCCAGTCAGAAAAAAAAAAATTACTAATTCCATCGCCCACTGCCCTCCATTATCAGCATAGGGTATTTTCCTTAATTAGGATATGATTCTATTCCGAGGGTAAGATAACTGTATCTATTGTTCTTCATATTGTTAGGGTTACTTTGAGATATTCCTACTTTTCTATAGGAAAGGGTACATGATTATAGCTGGGTAAATTTCTTGGCTTGTTTCTTGGCCAGATGTATTTACTGCCTAGAAATCTATTTACATTTAAACTTCTTAAGTCCCATTAAGTTCAAGCTGATACAACTTTTAGAAACAGTGTGAGTTCTAGATAGATAGATAGATAGAAACACATATATAAACATGTATATATACATATATGTAAATGTATCAAATTATAGTCTACTACATTAGACAAGAACTACTCTTAGGAGTGTTTTCAAGATAGTTCCCTCTCTATGTGGGGCTGCGAAGGGAGATCTTATTATATGATTCCCTTAAAATTTTTTAAATCCCATTTATCCAGTTCTAAAGCCTATAAGGCACTGCCTTACATTCCCATGTGATCTAACAAAGGACATCCTTGATTTATTTACTTTTATCCCCAAACTATGTTTTACAGACAATACCCAGACTTTGATCTTTGCCTCTATGACATTTATTACTTTTGAGAAAGTTTTGACAGCTAGAAAGTGTGGGAAAGAGAGAACAAGTCTTTTGTAAGAAATAATCCTCCGAATGCTGCTTGAAAATTGAGCATACATCTCTTTAGCACATATGTCTCCTGCAACACCCCATCATACTTGAGAAGAAATTAAGACAATTAGCACTTTGAATATGTTGCCTTGAAATCTCCTTAGTCACATTCACAAACTCATTAGGTATATTTTCGGTTTTCCAATTAATCACAGGCAACAATTTTCCTAAATATTCTGCAGACATGGTTTCCTTTGTCTCCAGGCCCTAATAGCAATTTTCTCACTTCTCGAAGAGACTTCACTAACAGTCTCCTTTCCTACATTTAGGCCTTTATCTCCCACACAATCACAAAGCCGATGACAGAAGTTATAGCGTTTTGTTATAATAAGAGCCCACTTGCAGTTACCAGTTTCGGTTCCACTTATCTATGTCTGTGTGTTAGCTTCCTCTTGCTACTGTAAGAAATTACAATGAAGTTAGTGGCTTTAAAAAGACCACAAATGTATTATTTTACAGTTCTAGAGGTCACCCTCTGATACGGACTTCACTGGGCTAAAATGAAAATGTCAGCAGTATTATATTACTTTAAAGGCTTCTAGAGTCTGCCTACATTCTTTGACTTATGATCCTCTTCCGTCTTCCAGGCCAGCAATTCCATTACTCTGAGCTCTGCTTTCATCAACACACCTCCTTCCCTGACTCAGACGCCCTGATTCCTTATTTTCTTTTAAGGAGCTTTGTGATCACATTGGGTGTACCTTGATAGTCCAGCATAATTTCATAATCTCCCCCTCTCTTGTCCTTAGTCACACCTACAAAGTAATTTTGTTGTTGGTGGTGGTGGTGGGGGGGTTTGTCTGTTTGTTTGTTTGTTTTATTTTTATTTTTATTTTTTTTAACATGGAGTCTTGCTTCATAGCCAGGCTGGAGTGCAGTGACACAATCTCTGCCCACTGCAATCTCTGCCTCCCAGGCTCAAATGATTCTCCTGCCTCAGGCTCCCAAGTAGGTGGTACTACAGGTGTGCACCATCATGCCCGGCTAATTTTTGTATCTCTACTAGAGATGGGGTTTCACCATGTTGGCCAGGCTGATCTCGAACTCCTGACTTCAGGTAACCCGCCCGCCTCGGCCTCCCAAAGTGCTGGGACCACACGCATGAGCCACCATCCCTGGCCTAAAAAGTCATTTCATTCCATGTAAGATGATATATTTGCAGCTTTCAGGAAATAGGACATCCTTTGGGGGACCATGATTTTGCCCTCCACAGTCTGTGTAACAAACCACTGCAAAATATAATGACTAAAACAACCACATTTTATTTTATCTGATAATTTTTTGAATTGACTTGGGTTGATTTTATTTTTTTTCCCCTACCTTCCTGGAACGTTGAAGTCAGTCACTGCATTAGCTGGGGTTCTTTAGAGGAAACCCCTACTGGTACTCACATATTGGCTGCCCACGGGTGAGAATGAAGCCTCTACTAAGATCCAGTTTGGGGCCAAAAACTGTTTCTCGATAGAAGAATAGTTATCTTCATATAATGCCAGGATCTTGCTCTAAAGTCCTAAAAGCTCATGCTGTGATTCTCTTACAGAGTCCTGCCAAAGTGTCCAAAAAATATCCCTATTTGCCACTGACATTTCAAATACGGTTGAATCTGCTGGATCATATGGTCCATGTGGCCGAACAGCTTGTCCAGAGCCTGGACCTGTCTTTCTTTTGTTCTAAGCCCTACACAAAACTAGCAGCTTTTGGGGACACTATGTAAATGGACTGAAGTAACATACTAAAATGTGGAATGTGTTGCATTAACAATCTAGGGAAGCCCACTAGGCATTGTGCCTCTTTACTTGTTGTGGGAGAGACCGGATGCGACAACTCATTCATCACTTTAAAAGATAGACCTTAACATCACTCCTCCCACTGGACCTCCACAAATTTGTTAGATAAAGGATTCTGGATTTTACTAACATTTATTTCTCATCTTTTAACATGTAAAATTCATAGAAATAAGTCTGGAATAGTGGCTACTTCTTTCTCTCTAGATCCAATTAGTAAAATGTCATCAATGTAATGGGTCTGTGTGATATCGTGCAGAAGGAAAAGAGGATGAAGATCCCTGCAAGCCAAATTCTAACATAGAGCTGGAGAGTTTATATACCCCGAGGTAAGAGAGTGAAGGTAAAGTTCTGGCTTTGCTAGCTGAAAATGAAATGCTTCTGGTGGATAGACAGTATTGGAGAAAAGGGCATTAGCTATATCAATAACTGTACATGAGATATCAAGGGATGTATTCATTTGCCCAAGCAATGAAATAAAAACTCCAATGGCATCTACAATTTGAGTGACCACCTGTTTAAGCTTATGATAATCCACTGTCATTACTCAAGATTCAGGGGTCTTCCGCAAAAGCCAAACAGGTGAGTTGAAAGATAATGTGGGAATTACCACCCCTACAATCTTTAAATCCTTGATGGTGGCACAAAACTCTGCAATTCGTCCAAGAATATATTGCTTGTGACTTACTATTTTCCTAGGCAAAGGCAGTGATAATGGCTTTCACTTGGTCTTTCCCACCATAATAGCCCTAACTTTCAGAATAGACAAAATGCACGACTGGGAGTTTGATTTGCATTGTACTTCAGCCAGTCACTGGATAAGGTTTTGAGTTTGATATTCAGCAATTTCAGCCCTGTGACTACAGGAAATAACATTCTCCTTCTCAGTATACATTGAATCTCTTAAGTTGTTTACATGATGCTTGAGCTGAGGACGCAAATGTCTCAGCTCATCTTTTATTCCCCTACTTTGCCCAGTGAAATTAGAAAGAACTGACCCATGTTATTATATTTGTTAGTTTTCCAAAAATGTTTGAAGTTGTCATATACAGTCATCCATCTCCTTACTTTTTGTTTTGGTTGATTAGTAGTATATATTACAGAAAGTTTTCATATCTCTTTTTTTTTATTTTTTTTATTTTTTATTATTATTATACTTTAAGTTCTAGGGTACATGTGCATAACGTGCAGGTTTGTTACATATGTATACTTGTGCCATGTTGCTGTGCTGCACCCATCAACTCATCAGCACCCATCAACTTGTCATTTACATCAGGTATAACTCCCAGTGCAATCCCTCCCCCCTCCCCCCTCCCCATGATAGGCCCCGGTGTGTGATGTTCCCCTTCCCGAGTCCAAGTAATCTCATTGTTCAGTTCCCACCTATAAGTGAGAACGTGCGGTGTTTGGTTTTGTGTTCTTGTGATAGTTTGCTAAGAATGATGGTTTCCAGCTGCATCCATGTCCCTACAAAGGACACAAACTCATCCTTTTTTATGGCTGCATAGTATTCCATGGTGTATATGTGCCACATTTTCTTAATCCAGTCTGTCACTGATGGACATTTGGGTTGATTCCAAGTCTTTGCTATTGTGAATAGTGCCGCAATAAACATACATGTGCATGTGTCTTTATAGCAGCATGATTCATAATCCTTTGGGTATATACCCAGTAATGGGATGGCTGGGTCATATGGTACATCTAGTTCTAGATCCTTGAGGAATCGCCATACTGTTTTCCATAATGGTTGAACTAGTTTACAGTCCCACCAACAGTGTAAAAGTGTTCCTATTTCTCCACATCCTGTCCAGCACCTGTTGTTTCCTGACTTTTTAATGATCGCCATTCTAACTGGTATGAGATGGTATCTCATTGTGGTTTTGATTTGCATTTCTCTGATGGCCAGTGATGATGAGCATTTTTTCATGTGTCTGTTGGCTGTATGAATGTCTTCTTTTGAGAAATGTCTGTTCATATCCTTTCCCCACTTTTGGATGGGGTTGTTTGTTTTTTTCTTGTAAATTTGTTTGAGTTCTTTGTAGGTTCTGGATATTAGCCCTTTGTCAGATGAGTAGATTGCAAAACTTTTCTCCCATTCTGTAGGTTGCCTGTTCACTCTGATGGTAGTTTCTTTTGCTGTGCAGAAGCTTTTTAGTTTAATTAGATCCCATTTGTCAATTTTGTCTTGGCATGGGCAAAGACTTCAGTTTTCATATCTCTATAAAGAGTTAATCACATGGACTGTCAGTGCTCTTTACACTACTGGAAATAGAGACATTCGTATCTTTAAATTTAATTAGATTAGAAAGCTTATTCTGGAAACCCCAGTATAAATTTTAAAATTCATTCTCAAAATTATTTTCCTTTAGAACTTTCCTTGGTACCAAATTTGTGTTAGTCTGGGTTCCCAGATAAACTAATCCTTGAGTTACACTCTTCAGACTTTGCAATAGAGAAACATTACAAGAATCATCTATACCATTGTAAGAGTATGCTTAATTACTGTATATTTAAGTGTAAAAAATAAAATACATATAATCTAAAAATATAAGAAAAAATTTTATAGAATACATCTTTGGGCATTGCAATTTAGAGAGAATTCCTTAACCTCAAATAAAATTGATTTAGATAATCATCTACCTTGTTTTCAAATCACAATGATCAGAAACTTTCAAAACTTAATTCTTCAGCCCAAAAGATAGAAAATAAGTTAATTTTAAATAAAAGACAACCATGTTTAAGAGAAATGGCTACCTTGTTTAGTTTCTGTTATGTCTCCTACAATTGACAAAAAACCATTTTTTGTTAACTGAAATATGTATAAGCATATATATATATTTCTGACTGAAACACACATATTTCAATGTGTATTTGAAATACATGTATTTATAATATGTGTGTTGGAATACACATATTGAATGTGTGTTTGAAACATCCATACTGATTGAAATATATGCATTTATAATGTGTTCGAAATATACGTACTTCACTGAAATATATACATTTATAATAATCCATGTTTCTTGAGGATTTCAAATTATTTAACAATATTCAGATCCTAAAATATTCTATACCTTATAAATTGAGAAACATTTATTATTTTTAATTGCACATTAATAGGTCAGTGAATAAACAAATTATGTTCAAAGAGTATACTTTGTAGGACTTGAATACATTTCAATAATCAGAATACAGTCTATCTTGGCAAATGTTCCGTAGAAACTAGCACAGAATGTGTTTTTTGCTGCTGTTAGATTGAGTGTTCTATGAATGTTAATTATGTCACTGTGGATAATAATGCTCTTTATGTGTTCAATATCCTTACTAATTTCCTGTCTCATAGTTCTATCTACTATTCAGAGTAGTGTTAATATCAGCAACTATAATAAAGAACTTTTCTAGTTCTCCTTGTGGTTATATCACTTTTTCCTTATTTTACTTGAAGTTCATTATCAGATACAGAAATGTTTCAGATTGTTATGGCCTCTTGATGAATCAGCTCGTTTATTACAATGAAAAGATTCTATTTATTTTAGATACAATGCTGTGCTTTAAAATTTACTTTATGTGTGATATTACAATAGCCAGTATAACAGTTACCAACAATAGAAATGAACTATTGCTATGAACAATACAACTGATTCTCAAAATTATTTTTCCATGTGAAGAAAGCCAGAGACAAAAGACGATATGTTTTGTGATGCCATTTATTAAACATACACACCCACACCACACACACACACACAAAAAAAAAACATTTCTAGAAAAGTCAAACTAACACAAAATAAAATAAAGACTCTCAGTAATTTTCTGCGCATGAGGAAAATGGGATGTGGTAGGAGAGAGAGATTTGAAAGTGCTACAAAACAACTTGGGGATAATAGATATACTCCTTATCTTGATCGTTTTGTTACTTTCACAGGTGTGTACATCTGATGAAACTGATCATATTGTGTACATAAACTTGTGCAGTTTATTGTTTATCAAATATGCCTCAGTAAACCAGTTTAAATGCAACACACAGTCTTACTGCATTAGTAAAGTATAACAACATTTGTTCTGTGAACAATTGATAAGGTCAAATAGTAATTTCTCTGGAAAAAACATGCATTTTACTCTGAGGACATAAAATTATTCATGTAGTACATTTTAGTTTTTATATAAAAACCAAAACAACTAAGAGCAACAGATGAAATACACTTCAAAATATTTACATAATCTGTTGTTTAAGTTATCCCACTTTGACATCTTTATTTTCCCAAAGGCACACTAAAATAAATATATATTTCTATTTCTCCATGGGGAAATGTAGATGTCTGTATGTAGGTGCTGTTTTATTTCACAGAGTTGTGAAAGGTTAGAGCTCAAAAGGGCTTTGGTTTTACAAATGAAGATAAGGTTCATTGAATCTTGTTAATAATTCTGTACTAATTGATACTGAGCCTAGACCTTGTGGGCACTATGTATATTTTCTTAAGACGCATTCTGTAAAAGGCCTACTTTGAAAGATTACTAGCATTGCTTTTTCAGGTTTTCTCACTGATAAGGTTGGGTTTGTGTCCCCACCCAAATCTCATGTGGAATTTTCATACCCAATATTGGAGGAAGGGCCAGGTAGGAAGTGATTGGGTCATGGTGGTAGATTTCCCCCTTGCTGTTATTGTGATAGTGAGGTCTTTTGATATCTAATTGTTACAAAGTATGCAGCATCTCCCCCTCCACTCTCTTCCTCCTTCTCCAGCCATGCAAGGCATGACTGCTTCCCCTTCACCTACTACCATTGTTATAAGTTTCCTGAGGTCTCCCGAGTCGTGCTTTCTGTATAGCCTGCAGAACCGCGAGTCAATTAAACCTCTTTTATTTATAAATTACCCACTCTTGGGTAACTTTTTATAGCAATATGAAAACAAGCTAATACACTCACCTAGTGAAAGACTCAAGACCAGAACTCAGTTTTGCAGAATCTGCATCTGCCTCATTCATTCATATTGTCTTCATTAGTATGGGAGATAAGGTATCATTTCTTTTATTTTGTATTTCTTTTTCAACTTGTATTTTAGATTTGGGGGTATATGTGCAGACTTGTTACATGGGTAAAGTGCATGTTGCTGGGGTTTGGTGTATAAGTGATTTCATCACGGAGTTAGTAACACAGTACCGGATAGATCGTTTTTCTACTCTCCTTGGCGTCAACTATTCCTCTTTTGGTGTCTATGAGTACTCCACCTTTACCTCCCACCTATAAGTGAAAAAATACAGTATTTGGTATTCTGTTCCTGCATTAATTCACTTAGCAAAAGGCTTCCAGCTACATCCATGTTTCTGCAAAGGGCATGATTTCATTCTTATTATGGCTCTGTAGTAGTTTATGATGTATATGTACCACATTTTATTTACACAGTCCACTGTCAGTGGGCCTCTAGGTCAAATTCATATCTTCAGTATTGTGAATAGAGCTGCAATGAGACTGAGTTTTTTTCTAAATTCTTTATAAAATTAAACCTATTTTCTATATAAATTACTCAGTCTCGGGTATTGATAGCAACACAAGAATGGCCTAAAACAATAATATATGTTTGTTTGAGTACATACTTGTAATAGGATTGCTGGATCAAATTGTAGTTCTGTTCCAACTTATTTGAGAAATCTCCAAATTGCTTTCCACAGTGGTTGAACTAATTTACATCACCCTGGCAGTGTATAAGCATTCCTCTTCTCCACAACAATATCTTATCTGTTATTTTCTGACATTTTAATAATAGCCATTCTGACTGGTGTGAGATGATACCTCATTGCGGTTTTGATTTGCAAATGTCTAATGATTAGTGATGTTGAGAATCTTTTCACATGCCTGTTGGATGCAGGAATGTCTTCTTTTGAGAAGTCTCTGTTCAAGTCCTTTGCCCATTCATAAATATGGTTTTTTGTTTTTTGCTTATTGATTTGTTTCAGTTCCTAATTGAGTCTCAGTATTAGACCTTTATCAAATGCATACTTTGCAAATATTTTCTCCTGTCCTGTAGGTTGTTGATTAACTCTGCGATAGATAGTTTCTTTTGCTATGCAGAAGCTCTTTAGTTTAATTAGGTCCCACTTTTCTATTTTTGCTTTTGTTGCAATTGCTTCTGGGGACTTCATCACT
This sequence comes from Theropithecus gelada, assembly GCF_003255815.1. Lineage (NCBI taxonomy): Eukaryota > Metazoa > Chordata > Mammalia > Primates > Cercopithecidae > Theropithecus > Theropithecus gelada. The sequence goes on along the minus strand of NC_037670.1, from coordinate 41,527,163 downwards.
AATCTTTCCCAAGGCCAATATCCAGAGTTATATTTCTCAGGTTTTCTTTTAGGGTTTTTGTAGTTTTGAGTCTTACATACAAGCTTTATTCCATCACAAATTGCTTTTTTTTCTCTTCCTGTTTTTAGGACACCTCAAGCCAGTGAGTAGAGTTGATTTTTTATATGGTTTATGCTTTGTGTATGGTACATATTTTGTGTATGGTTCAGTTTCAATCTTCTGCATATGGCTAGCCAGTCATCCCAGCACCATTTATTAAGAGGTCCTTTTCTCAATACTTGTTGATTTTGTCAAAAGTCAGATGGTTGTGGACGTGGGGCTTTATTTCTGGGTCCTCTAACTTGTTCCATTGGTCTGTGTCTCTGTTTTGTACTAGTACCATGCTGTTTTGGTTTCTATAGCCTTGTGATATATTTTGAGGTAAGGTAGTGTCATATCTTTGGCTTTGTTCTTTTTGCTTAGGATTCCTTTAGCTATTTGGGCTCTTTTTCGGTTTCATATGAATTTGAAAATAGTTTTTTTTCCCAGTACTGTAAATAATATAATTGGGAGTTTGATAGGAATAACTTTGAATGTGTAAATTGCTTTGGGCTCAATGGTCATTTTAACAATATTATTTCTTTGTATTCATGAGCATGAAATGTTTTTCCATTTGTTTATGTTATATCTAATTTCTTGCAGCAGTGCATCATAATTTTCATTGTAGAGATCTTTCACCTGCTTGGTTAGATGTATTCCTTGGTATTTTATTATTTTTGTTGCTATAGTGAATGGGTTTGCATTCTTGATTTCACTCTCAGCTTGGGTATTATTGGTGTATAGAAATGGTAATAATTTTTCCACATTGATTTTATATCCTGGAAATTTACTGAAGCAGTTTATTAGTTCTAGGATTCTTTGGGCAGACTATGGGGTTTTCTAGGTATAAACTTATTGTCAGTAAGCAGAAAGTGCAACTTTCTCTTTTCCTATTTGGATGCCTTTTATTTCTTTACCTTGGCTAATTACTCTGGCTAGGACTTTAATACTTGTTGATTAGAAGTGCTGACAGTGAGGATTCATCTTTTTTTCCCAGTTGTTAAGGAGAATCTTTTGTTTTTGCCCATTCAATAAGATGTTGGCTATGGGTTTGTCATAGATATCTCATTGTTTTGATGTCTGTTCTTTCAGAGCCTAATTTATTGAAGACTTTCAACATAAAGTGATGTTGAATTTTATTGAAAGGGTATTCTGCATCTATTGAGATGATTATGTGGTTTTTGCTTTTAGTTCTGTTTATGTGATGAATCTCATTTATTGATTTGCATATATTGAACCAACCTTGCATTCCAGGAACAAAGCCTACTTGATAGTAGTGGATTAGCATTTTGATGTGCTGCTGGATTTGATTTTCTGGTATTTTGTTCAGAATTATTGTGTCTTTGTTCATCATGAATATTGGCCTGCAGTTTTCTGTTTTTGTTAGGTCTCTGCCAGATGTTGGTATCAGAATAATGCTGGTCACATAGAATAAGCTAGGAAGGAGTCTCTCCTCCTTGATTTCTTGGAATAATTTCAGTAGGATTGGAACCAGCTTTTCTGAACGCATGTGGTGGAATTTGGCTGTGAATCTCTCTAGTCCGTGACTTATTCCAGTTGATAGGGTTTTTTTTATAACTGATTCAATTTTGGAATTTGTTATTGGTGTGTTTAGGACTTTAACTTCTTACTGGCTTAATCATGGGAGGTTGTACGTTTCCAGGAATTTATCCATTTTTTTCTAGGTTTTCTTGTGTCTGTTTATAAGAGTCTCTGAGGTGTTTTTTTTTTTTTTTTGTATTTCTGCATGGTCAGTAGTAATATCCCCTTTGTCTTTGCTAATTGTGTTTATTTGGATCTTCCCCCTTTTCTGTTTTATTTATCTAGCTGGTGGTTTGTCAATCTTGTTCATTCTTGCAAAAAACCAAACTTTTGGTTTTATTAATCTTTTGAATGGATTTTTGCTTTTCAGTTTTAATTTAGCTCAAATTTTGGTTATCTTCTCCTTCTCGCTTTGGGATTGGTTTGGTCTTGTTTTTCTAGCACCTCTAAGTATGATGTTAGGTTGTTAATTTGCAGTCTTACTAATTTCTTGATGTAGGCATTTAGTACTATAAACTTTCCTCTTAACAGTACTTTAGCTGTGTCCCAGAGATTTACTTACATTGTGTATTTTTATTAGTTACAATGTTTTTTTTATTTCTGCCTTAATGTCATTCTTTATCCAAAAATCATTCAGGATCCAGTTATTAAATTTCCATGTCATTGTATGATTTTGAGAGATCTTGGTATTGGTTTCTTTTCTTTTCTTTTTCTTTTTCTTTTTTTTTTTTTTTTGACAGAATCTCTGTTGCTGAGGCTGGAGTGCAGTGGCACAATCTCAGCTCACTGCAACCTCTGCCTCCCAGGTTCAAGCAATTCTCTGCCTCAGACTCCCAAGTAGCTGGGATTACAGGCACCTGCTACCACACCCAGCTAATTTTTTTGTATTTTAATAGAGATGGGATTTCACCATCTTGGCTAGGCTGGTCTTGAACTCCTGACTTCGTGATCCATCTGCCTCGGCCTCCGAAAGTGCTGTGATTACAGGTGTGAGCCACCACACCCAGCCTTGGTGTCTATTTTTATTGCTGTGGTCTGAGAGTGTGGATGATATGATTTCAGTTTTGTTTGGATTTGTTGAGAATTGTTTTATCACCAGTGTGTGTTAGATCTTAGAGTGTTTGCTGTGTGCAGATAGGAAGAATGTATGTTTTGTTGAGGGTGCATGGAGTATTTTGTCAAAGCCTATCAGGTCAGTTTGGTCAAGTGTTAATTTTAGATCCCAAATATCTTTGTTAGTTTTCCGTCTTGATGATCTGTCTAACACTGTTAATGGTGTGTTGAAGTCTCCCACTATTATTGCATAGTTATCTAAGTCTCTTCATAGGTTTCAAAGAACTTGCTTTATGAATCTGGGTGCCCCAGTGGTGGGTGCATATATATTTAGGATAGTTGGGTCTTATGTTGAACCTTTTATCATTATGTAATGCCCTTCTTTGTCCGATTTGATAATTGTTGGTTTAAAGTCTATCTTGTCTTAAATAGAATAGCAGTGCTTTCTCTTTTTCGTGTTCCATTTGCTTGTTAGATCTTTCTTTGTCCCTTTACTTTGAGCCTATGCATGTCATTTCATGGGAGATGGATCTCTTGAAGACAGCAGAAAGTTGGGTCATGCTTCTTTATTGAACTTGCCACTGTGTGCCTTTTAGGTGGGACATTTTTCCTATTTATATTCAAGGTTAATCCTGATGTGTGAGGATATGACTTTGCCATTGTGTTCTTAGCTTGTTATTATGTACACTAAGTGGTATAGTAGCTTTATAGTGTCAGTAGGCTGTGTATTTCAATGTGTTTGGCAGGAATTTATTTTCTTTTAGGATGCTGAAAACAAGCCCATAATCTCTTCTGGCTTGTAAGGCTTCTTCCAAAAGGTGTACTGTTAGCCTGATGGGATTCCCTTTATACACGACTTGCCCTCCTCTTTAGCTGCCTTTAAGACTTTTTCTTTCATGTTGATTTTAGAAAATTTAATAATTATGTATCTTGTGGATTGTTGTCTTGTATAGTATCTTGTAGGGTTTCTCTGAAATTCCTGAATTTACATGTCAACTTCTATAGCAGTATTGTGGAAATTTTCATATACAATATCCTTACATACTTTTTTAAAGTTGTTTCTTCTCTCTATTTCAGGAATGCCAATGAGTCATAGGTTTGGCCTCTTTATACAGTCTCATATGTCTTAGAAATTTGTTCAGTTTTCAAATTCTTTCTTTTTTATGTTTTCTACTTTAATTGAACTGAAGGAGCAGTCTTTGTGCTCTGAGAGTCTTTCTTCAGCTTGGTCTGTTCTGTTATGAATGCTTCCAGTAGCATTCTGAAATTTCTGTAGTGAGTTTTTCATTTCCAGAAGTTCAATTTGGTTTTTATCTTAAAATGGTCATGTTGTCTTTCAATTATTGAATCCTTTTGCAGTGTTCCTCAGATTGGACTTGAAGCTTCTCACATATCTCCATGTGCTTCCTTGCTATCCACATTCTGAATTCTATCTCTGCCATTTCAACCATTTCATACTGGCTGAGAATCATTGCTGGGGAATTATTGCAGCCATTTGGAGGCAAAAAGACATTGACATTTATAATTGCCAGAGTTCTTGTGCTGATTCTTTCTTGACTATGTGGCTGGATGTTCCTTTGATCTTTGAAATTGCTTTCATTGGGGTGGGGCTTTTGCTTTTATACTCTTTGATGCCCTTGAAGGTTTGACTGTAGTATAAGTTGGGTTTAATTGATTGGCTTCTGATGTAGTTTGGCTGGGTCCCCACCCAAATCTCATCTTGATTTGTAGTACTCATAATTCCCACATGTTGTGGGAGGGACTCGGTGGGAAGTAATTGAATCATGGAGTGGTTACTGCCACGATGCTGTTCTTATGCTAGTGAGTGAGTCTCACGAGATCTGATGGTTATATGAAGGGTGATTTCCCTGCACACACTCTCTTGCCTGCCACCATGGAAGACATGCCGTTCTTCCTCCCTCATGTTCTTCCATGATTGTGAGACCTCCCCAGCCATGTGGAACTGTGAGTCCACTAAACCTCCTTTCCTTTACAAATTACCCAATCTTGGGTATGTCTTTAGTAGCAGCATGAGACAGACTAATACAGCTACATTTCTGGATGCTCAGCACTCCTGGGCTGCATGCTCTAACCTTGCAGTGCGTGGACCATGCCCACAGCTTTGTTGTTTGGCCCTTTGACATTAAACACCTACTCCACTGAAAGGGCTGAGGTTTTTTCATTGTAATGGCATCAATACTCCAATGGGGGCTGCTGACTAAAGCACTTCAGTGGGTCAGTGGTGGGTTCACTTGCATGAGAACACCAGCAAGACACCTGGGGGAGGCTAAAGGTGAGTGCTCACAGGCTCCAGAAGGCTGCAGCCAGTGCATGCCATCTGGAAAAGCATTTTGATGAGCAAGAGGAGTATGCTAGTAAAAGAGCTAAGGTAGTGGCCACTGGCAAACTGTGGCTGTGTTGCAAGCACGTGCAGCCAGGCAGGAACCCTTAGAGAGGTCAGCAGGGAGAGGGGACACTGAGATTAGACTACCCCATCCTACCAGCACAACACCCCTGCTTTGTCCAGGTCTAGCAACTAACAAAAGCTAAAGGCACCTAGAGCTACATAGCAAGCATTCAGAGATGTACACTCATGGATATTCTCCACTATAGCTGTTCCCATGCCAAACCTGGGCTCCACATAGGCTGAAATTCAGTCTCTTCCAACTCTCTGGGAACTTCCTTCTGTAAGCTCATGGGGGTTGTGGGGTCTCCCACATCTAGGATCTAAGAAGTTTAGATTTCTTGGCCCCTCCATGCCTGTGTTACTCACCCAATACCTATGAGCTGCTTGGGGTCAGGAATGGGTCATAGTGCTTAGCAAGCCCATGCAGGGTCCCCAGCTTCTTCCCCAGCCGGGGGTCTTCATCCTCCCTCTCTCCATTTTCAATGCCTTCTTTCCAAGGAACGGATTACAGTGTGCTGCTCTGCATGATGGTATCCTCTGTCTCAGTGAGAGAAGCTCTTTCTGGCTGAATCTATTAGAGTTTTTTTGTTGATTTTTGTTTTGTTTTTTTGAATGGAGTCTCACTCTGTCACCCAGTCTGGAGTTCAGTGGTGCGATCTTGGTTCACTTCAACCTCTGCCTCCTGAGTTCAAGTGATTCTCCTGACTCAGCCTCCCAAGTAGTGATTACAGGTGCATGCCACAGCACCAACTAATTTTTTAATTTTTAGTAGAGATGGGGTTTCACCATGTTGGACACGCTGGTCTCGAACTCCTGACCTCAAGTGATCTACCTGCTTTGGCTTCCAAAAGTGCTGGGATTACAAGCATGAGCCACCACACCCAGCTAGGCCATTAACTGTTAATCCACTTTGACATCTTATCTACTAAAGACTATTTTAATGAAAATACTCTTCTAGATGATCAGTTAAAATATTTCATTTATATTATTCAGATAAATTTGGTGACCTACAAGCAGTGAAAATACAAATTTTGAAACTAGTTGTAGAGATAAAAGTGACTCCAACTTGGATGCTAATCCGCCATGTTGACTTCTGATTAGCTCTACTCTTGGGAATACTTCTTGATTTCTACTTTATTTTTTCACTGTCCTTAGTGTAAGAATAAGGCAAATTGATGTTATCACATAAATATAGGGTAGAGGCATGTAACATAGTTACCTATTCTGGAGGGTCGCCTTTAATTGTGTTGCTCAGACCACATATACCTTTACTCTATGGTATATAGCCCTTGGTAGTGGGGGGTATCAATGTGGAGATCTACCTGTCTTGCTACCACCCAAGACCATGTTTTGCTGTCTATAAGTTCCCAAATGAACTATCCTTTGGAGACAAACTAAATATGTCTGTCTTGTTTTTTTGTTTCTAGACTACTTTGGCATTTGGGGTCACTTTTTATAGACAGCCTTTCATGGAACATATTCAAAATTGATTGTACAAACTTGACTTTTCAAAAGTATTAATAAAATACAGTGGAAATGACAAGTAGAAATTCAGAAGACACAAAAATAATGAGGGCATCCAAGCAAAACTGGGTTAATTTTTTAAAATATAAAATAAATCATGAGCTTCAACACAGCCAAAGGAACAGTTTATCTTAACATAGGCCAGAAAAAAGTTACAGAGAATTCAAAGCATCATTATTACAGCTACCTTGTCATAAACTGAGATAATTAAAGTGGAAAAACTTGAAGTTTTTCAAAATGAAGTGGAATATTTATTTTGCATTTTGGAGAAATTTTAATGTAGCTTTGCTAGAAAAATAAATTTTAATTAAAATAAATGTGCTGGGCACAGTGGCTCATGCCTGAAATCCCAGCACTTTGGGAGGCCCAGGAGGGTGGATCACCTGAGGTCAGGAGTTTGAAACCAGCCTGGCCATGGTGAAAACTCATCTGTACTAAAAATACAAATAGTATCCAGGCGTGGTGGCACATGTCTGTAATCCCAGCTACTCAGGAGGCTGAGGCAGGAGAATTACTTGAACACAGAGGCAGAGGTTGCAGTGAGCCGAGATCGCACCACTGCACTACAGCCTGGGTGACAGATTGAGACTCCACCTCAAAAAAAAAAAAAAAAAAAAAAAAAAACCAAAAGAAATAAATGAGTAGTACCTTAAAATTATATGTAAAAGTAATGGTTGTGAGAAGTTTGAATCATAGTTTAAAACTCAATATGGATATAAAAGTGAAATAAATAATGTTTGTCACTTTATTAAGAATAAATGAAGAAAATGAAAGAAGAAAGAAAAATAAATAGATTTTTTTTTTTTTTTTTTTTGCTGCTATTGTAAAAGGGGTTGAGTTATTGAGTTGATTCTCAGGTTGGTCACCGTTGGTGTATAGCAGAGCTACTGGTTTGTATGCTGAAATTTTGCTAAATTCATTTATCAGTTCTAGGAGCTTTTTGGAGGAGTCTTCAGGGCTTTCTAGGCATTTGATCATATCATCAGCAGACAGTAACAGTTTAACTTCCTCTTTACCTATTTGGATGCCCTTTATTTCTCTCTATTGTGTTATTGCTGTGGCTAGGACTTTTAGTACTATGGTTGAATAGTGAGGAATATACCTAAACAAGGAGGTTAAAGACCTCTACAAGGGAAACTACAAAACACTGCCGAAAAGAATCATAGACAAAACAAACAAATGGAAACACAACTCATGCTCATGCATAAGTAGAATCAATATTGCGAAAATGACCATACTGCCAAAAACAATATACAAATTCAATGCAATTCCCATCAAAATACCACCATCATTCTTTACAGAGCGAGAAAAAAAATTATAAAACTCATATGGAATCAAAAAAGCGCCTACATAGCCAAAGGAAGACTAAGCAAAAATATCAAATCCAAATCTGGAGGGATAACATTACCTGACTTCAAACTATACTATCAGGCCATAGTCACCAAAACAGCATGTTACTGGTATAAAAATAGGCACACAGACCAATGGAACAGAATAGAGAAACCAGAAATAAAGCCAAATACTTACAGGCACCTGATCTTCAACAATGCAAATAAAAACATAAAGTGGGAGAAAGAAACACTGTTCAAAAATGGTGCTGGGGTAACTGGCAATCTACATATAAGAGAATGGAACTGGATCCTCATCTCTCACCTTATACAAAAATTAACTTAAGATGGATTGAGGACTTACACCTAAGACCTGAAACTATAAAAATTCTAAAAGATAACATTTGAAAAATTCCTCTACGCATTGGCTTAGACAAAGACTTCATGACCAAAAACCCAAAAGCAAATGCAACAAAGACAAAGATAAATATGTGGGACTTAATTAAACTAAAGAGCTTCTGCATCGCAAAGGAACAATCAGCAGAGTAAACAGACAACCCACAGAGTGGGAGAAAATCTTCACAATCTATATATCTGAAAAAGGACTAATACCCAGAATCTACAAATAACTCAAACAAATTAGCAAGAAAAAACACAAACAATCTCGTTAAAAAGTGGACTAAGGACATGAATAGACAATTCTGAAAAGAAGATATGCAAATGGCCAACAAACATGAAAAAAATGCTCAACATCACTAATGATCAGGGAAATGCAAATCGAAACTACAATATGATATCAACTTACTCCTGCAAGAATGGTCATAATAAAAAAATCTAAAAATAATAGATGTTGGCATGGATGTGTCAAAAGGGAACACTTCTACACTGCTGGTAGGAATATAAACTACTGCAACCATTATGGAAAACAGTGTGGAAATGACTTAAAGATCTAAAAGTAAAACCACCATTTGATCCAGCAATCCCACTACTGGCTATCTACCAAGTGGAAAGGAAGTCATTATAAGAAAAAGATACTTGCACATGCATGTTTATAGCATCACAATTCACAATTGCAAAAATATAGAATCAGCCCAAATGCCCATCAATCAATAAGTGGATACAGAAATTGTGGTATATATATACAATGGAATAGTACTCAGCCATAAAAAGGAGCAAATTAATGGCATTTGCAGCAACCTGGATGGAACTGGGGACTATTATTCTAAGTGAAGTAACTCAGGAATGGAAAACCAAACACCAGTCACAAGTGGAAACTAAACTATGAGGATGCAAAGGCATAAGAATGATACAATTGACTTTGGTGGCTCAGGGAAAGGGTGGGAGGAGGGTTAGGGATAAAAGGCTACAAATTGCGTTCAGTGTATACTGCTCAGGTTATGGGTGCATCAAAATCTCAGAATCACCACTAAATAACTTATTCTGGTAATTAAATACCACCTGTTCCCCAAAAACCTATGGAAATAAAAAATTTTAAAACAAGAAGGAGGGAAGGAAGGAAGGAAGGAAGGAAGGGAGGAGGGAGGGAAGGAGGGGAACAAGGAAAGAAGGAAGGAAAGAAGGAAGGAAAAAGGATAAAGAAAGAGAATATAATGAAAGGATTCAACCAAAGAAAATGTTATCTAAAGCAGCAGTTAAGATATTCTTCTCACATGTTCAATTATTTATGTTCAGTTATTGTTGAATATAATTAGAAATGGCAGCACAAAGCAAAACCCAAAGAAATTCAGACAGTCACTATCTAAAACTATTACATCTGATTCACTAGGATATTTTTAGTAATTTTTAAGGTTTATTTTAGTGCTACTTACTAATATGACTTGATATTCATGATTAAAGTTCTGATGAATGACATTTAACAGTCATTTGGGAAAATAATGACAACAAAAGTTAAATCTCCAAAATTTAGGAATGCTCATTCTTAAAATATGGATAACTTGTCTTAATGATCATTTCACTTATGTTTTCTTATATGTTTATGTACATATTCTCCTCCAGTTCCAAATGCCCATAAGATAAATCAATACATACCATTTCTTCAAACCATGGTTACTGAAGGTTTTAAGTAAGCACTTGGATCATTTCTTCTCCCACTTTATATATTCCTAAAGTTTAAAAATAGTAATATCTGAGTCTCTCCTGTCTCTGTTCCCCAGAAATTCTGATTTAATTTCTATGAGATGCAACTTTATTCCACTGAAAGCTCTTGAAGCCATGCTAGTCTACAGCAGTTTTGGAAAGCATTGACTAAGAGTTTTAGTGTATAACAAGAAAACAAACTGTAAGAGCACCAAACACATTAATTGAGCCTGGCTTTTTTAGCATTACTCTTTGAAAATGTATGTTTGCATGAAAAAAAAATATGCAATGAATTCTGTAAGCTTCCTCTTTGGACCGTGGGGTTTAAAAATATCATATCAAAATAAGTGTGAGACAAGTAACTGTAAAAATGGGAAAGAGAGTTTCAAAATCAATAAAAACATTTTTATCAATTTCATTTGAAAGTACTTTTCTAAGGTTCAACCTTTAAATTGTCAACTTACTTTATTTACCATGTTTTTTGAATGTTATCTTTTTATATAGTTTTATAGTAATTTTTCTGGGTATTTTATATATATATATGTGGTATATAATAATCTACTGGTATCAATATTTTTCCACTTGATGTGAAGCATAGAAACCTCAATTCCACTCAGGGTCATTTACTTCTGTCTTGCAAAATTTAGTTATATGTCTGCTCTGAATTTCTTTGTGTAAATTTTGTTAGGACCCGGTCAGCCTTTCAGATCTGTAGATTTTTATATTTTATCAATTTTGGAATGTTTTGAGACTTTTTCTCTTCAAATACTTTTATAGCTGCATTCTTTTTCCCCTCTTCTTTTGATACTCTGAAGATACACAAGTGAGATATTTTATTATTTTTCCACAGGTCCCTATGGATCTCTTCAATTTTTTTTGAGATCCTATTTTTTTTTTTCTGTTTGTACTAGGTGAATTCTATTGTTCTGTCTTTGCAACTATTGATTCTATTTGCTATCATATCCATTGTACTACTGCTCCCATCTGGTGCATTTTTATTCTATTTTATGTTTTAATTTTAAAACATTCATTTGTGTATTTTTATAATGTTTATTTTTGTTGGGATTTCCTATTTTAAAATTTCTTTCAAGATAATCTGTAATTGATCGTTGAAATGATTTTAGATAGCTGCATTAACATCATTTAAGATAATTCTGATATCTGATTCACTTCAGTGATAGGCTTAATTGATCATATTTTTTTCAATAAACTTATGAATTCTGAGATATTGGTATGATGGGTTACTTTCAATTGAATTCTAGTCAGTTTGCATTATTTTGTTAGCACTGGGTCTTTAATATCTATCTTTATAATTTTGTCTTGAATACATATATGAGGTGTTGTATTAGCCCATTTTGATGCTGCTGATAAAGACATACCCAAGACTGGGTAATTTACAAAAGAGAGAGGTTTAATGGCTTATAGTTCCACATGGCTATGGAGGCCTCACAATCATGGAGGAAGGCAAGAAGCAGCAAGTCAGGTCTTACATGGATGGCAGCATGCCAAAATAGAGCTTGTTCAGGGGAACTCCTCTTTATAAAACCTTCAGATCTCATGAGACTTATTCACTATCACCAAAACAGCACGAGAAAGACCTGTTCCCATGGTTAAATTACCTCCCACCGGATCCCTCCTATAATACCTGGGAATTCTAGATGACACTTGGGTGGGGACACAGCCAAACCATATTATTGCACCCCTGGCCCCTCCCAAATCTCATGTCCTCACATTTTAAAACCAATCATGCCTTCCCAACAGTCCCCCAAAGTCTTAATTCATTTCAGCATTAACTCAAAAGACAACAGTCCAACCCCTCATCTGAGAAAAGGCAAGTCCCTTCCACCTATGAGCCTGTAAGATCAAAAGCAAATTAATTACTTCCTACATACAGTGGGGGGCACAGGCTGTGGGTAAATACACCCATTTCAAATGGGAAAAATTGGCCAAAACAAAGGGGCTGCAGTCCCCATGCAAGTCCAAAATCTAGCAGGGCAGTCAAATCTTAAAGCTCCAAAATGATCTCTTTTGACTCCATGTGTCACATCCAGGTCATGCCAATGCAAGATGTGGGTTTCTACAGTCTTTGGCATCTCTGCCCCTGTGACTTTGCAGGGTACAGCCTCCCTCCTGGCTGCTTTCAGAGGTTGGCATTGAGTGTCTGTGGCTTTTTCAGGAGCACAGTGCAAGCTGTCAGTGGATCTGCCATTTTGAAGTCTCGAAGATGGTAGCCCTCTACTCAGTTCCACTAGGCAGTGCCCCAGTGGGGACTCTGTGTGGGGGCTCTGACTGCATATTTTTCTTCTGCACTGCCCTGTAAGTGGTTCTCCATGAGGGCTCTGCCTCTGCAGCAAACTGCTGCCTGGACATGCAGGTGTTTCCTTACATTCTCTGAAATCTAAGCAGAGGTTCCCCAACCTCAATTCTCAATTTCTATGTACCCACATGCACAACACTGTGTGTAAGCCACCAAGGCTTGGGGCTTGCACCCTCTGAAGCAATGGCCCAAATTATACATTGGCCCCTTTTAGCCATGAATGGTGCTAAAGTAGCTGGGAAACAGGACACCGTGTCTTGAGGCTCCATTTAGCGTGGGGGCCTAGGAACAAAAAATGGTTTTGTGGGCCGGACTCAGGGGTCCCCTGCTGTGTGCACCCTAGGGACTTGGTGCCCTGGGTCCAGGCCCATAAAACCATTTTTGACTACTAGGCCCCTGGGCCGGTGATGGGAAGGGCTCCTGTGAAGGTCTCTGACAAGCCCTGGAGACATTTTCTCCATTGCTTTGGTGATTAACATTCAACAGTTCATTATGCAAATTTATGCAGCTGTCTTAAATTTCTATTCAAAAAAATGGGTTTTTCTTTCTATCTTACCATCAGGTTGCAAATGTTCTGAACTTTTATGCTCTGTTTCCTCTTGAATGCTTTGCCGTTTAGAAATTTCTTCTGCCAGATACACTAAATCATCTATCTCAAATTCGAAGTTCCACAGATCTTTAGAGCAGGGACAAAATGTCACTAGTCTCTTTGCTAAAGCATAAGAAGAATGACCTTTACTCTAGTTCCCAAAAAGTTCCTCATCTCCATCTGTGACCACCTCAGCCTGGACTTCATTGCCCATATCACTATCAGCATCTTGGTTAAAGCCGTTCAACAAGTCTCTAGGAAGTTCCAAACTTTCCTATATCTTCCTGTCTTCTGAGTCCTCCAAGTCTCTAGGAAGTTCCAAACTTTCCCACATTTTTCTGTCTTCTTCTGAGCCCTCTAACCTGTTCCCATCTCTGCCTGTTACCCAGGTCCAAAGTGACTTTCACATTTTCAGATATCTTTACAGCAGCACCCCACTCTCTGTGGTATGAATTTACTGTATTATTCTGTTCTCGTGCTTCTATAAAGCCATGCCTGAGAGTGGGTAATTTATAAAGGAAAGCAGTTTAATTGACTCACAGGTCTGTATGGCTGAGAAGACCTCAGAAACCTTACAATCATGGCAGAAGGCAAAGGAGAAGCACATACCTTCTTCATAGCACAGCAGGACAGAGTGAGTGCCAGCAAGGGAAATGTCAGATGCTTATAAAACCATCAGATCTTGTGACACTCCCTCACTATCAGGAGAATAGCATGTGGGAAATCGCCCCCACGAATCAATTACCTCCACCCGGTCCCACCCTTGACACGTGGGGATTATGGGGATTACAATTTGAAGTGAGATTTGGGTGGGGACACAGAGTCAAACCTTATAATGTAGTAATCTTGAGAAGAACCAAGGTCAACATATTCTGCATCAACTAGGTGTAATCTTCATAAACTAACATGACCATGTTATTTTTGTATTTATTTGCTATTGTATGTTGGAGACTTTCTGTGGAAAAGCAAAGTAAAATCATATTCTTGTTAAGAGTGTAAGTAGGCTGGGCACTGTAGCTCACACCTGTAATCCTACCACTTTAGGAGGCAGAGGTGGGTGGATTGTTTGAGCAGAGGAGTTTGAAGCCAACTTGGGCAACATGGAGGAGCCTTGTGTCTACAAAACAATACAAAAATTAACTGGATATGGTGGTGCATGCCTGTAGTCCCAGCTACTGGGATAGCTGAGGTGGAAGGATTGCTTGAGGATAAGAGGTCAAGTCTGCAGTGAGCCGTGATAGCACTACTGCACTCCAGCCTGAGTGACAGAGCAAGACTGTGTCTCAAGTATTAAAATAAAATAAAAGAGTGTAAATAAAAGTTTCATTGTGATTTAAATTTAGATAAGAGTGGAAAACATAGAAGACTGTATCCTAAAATGTAGTGTAGAAATACAGGACAACACAAAATAAAAACAAACTCAGCAAAGCATTAATATTTCAAGTAGAATATTAACTGCCTGTGGTCCTCTGCCTCACTAGTGTAACTTTTTTGCAGGAGCAGTAAATACTATACAATTATTATATTTGATGGGTACATTATTACATTGATTAGCTCCTTAAAATAATGGAAATGGATAAAAATTGTTTTATAGGATATGTAATCATGGCAATAATGAAGACATCTCAGATGAGGTTATATGATTTTCTGAATAGACAGGACCAAGAAAAAAGTGAAATGTAAAACCTGCACTTTACTTTCAAACCCAACACGTGGACATAACAGTTTCAATAAAACAACAATATCCATTGAATTAATTCTGCTAGCTCAAGTTTCTTGGCATGGTGATTTTGTTTGTAGTTAATTAGTCTTTTTGTTTGTTTGTTTTACATGCGGAAAGGAGCCTTAAGCATAAAAGTTATTTTTGTGACTATGGTGTGAATGTGTCCCCCAAAATTCATAATGTTGAAAACATGATCCCCAGTGGTGGTGTTGGGAGATGGGATATAATGGGAGTTGCTCGAGTGGTGGGAGGACTGCCCAATGGATAGATTAACGCCATCATCCAGGAAGTGGCTTTGTCATTGTGGGGGTACATTCCTCATTAAAGGACAAGTTCTTGCCACCCTCACTCTGTCTTTGCCCTTCTCTCTTCTGCCATGAAGCGATGCTGCCAGAAGGTGCTTGCCAGGTGCCAGCTCCTAGATCTAGGACTTCCCAGTGCCAGAAATGTGAGAAAATACATTTCTGTCCTTTATAAATTACCTAGTTTCAGGTATTCTGTTACACCAGCACAAAATGGATTAAGACAGTGACTGAAAATAACATTGTATAAAAATATTACCTTGGTAATTTTCAATATTGTGGTATGCAGAAAATTCACTTTCATGCAATCGATAGTTAAACCAACTAATCATCATCACTGATTTTTCACCATTGAAAAACTATACAAAGGATCCAGCCCCTAGAATAATCTCGAAACCATTTTAAATTAATTTAATCATTGAAGAGTTCTAAGTAAAACACAAAACTAAATAAAAACTATGCTATGCCAAATGAACAATGCTTCTTCTTGCCCAGCTCAGTGTATTAGGGAACCAGAAACAAATCAATAAAATAAAGGCATGAAAAGGCTACTGTGAGAGCAGAAAGGAGTGACTGGGGCACTGAAACAAAAAGAAGCTGCACAGAAATTAAATTATGAGCCACAACATAAAGAACTGAAGGAAGTGTTTGATGCAGAGGAGAAAGTACATTTAGGCCAAAAGAATCATCACAGGTAAGGGCCACAGAGGGTTTGAGGTATTGAAAACAAGAATAGGAATTCCCTCGTGAACTGAACATACAGAGACTGGGACAGTGGGTAGAGAAGAGGCTAGGACAGTTTTAATAGCTTTATATGTATCAGGATGTGGTGTGTGCAACCAGTCCTGTAGACCTCTTTGAAACAGAACCGAAATGGACAGGCTGAACAAAGAAGGCTGTCCTTGGCATGGAGCTGAAACATTTCCAAATGAGCTCTCTGCTGGCAACAGAGATAATATACTTGGTTTGCCATTGAGAACCCCTGCAGAATAATTATTATGGAGACTATTAGTATGGTCATTTAGTTCCTCAATGGAATAAAAGCCTGTCACTGGGTTTGATACCACTATGGCTGTGTGACAGCAAGGTGACACATAAAGTGTGAGAATAGATCAGGTATTTGATTTTATTGGTGAACTGTCTAATCATCTACAAGCAATATCCGTTTGAATATATGTAACTGAAGCCAGAATACAGCTAAAGAATAAAATGTCATTTAGTTGTTTTAGAATTGCAAATCTGGAAAGCCTAAGCAGCATAATTATCTTTTAAATGTTTCAATTTTGATATAATTTATGTCACTGAGGCAAAACTTTTTATGGTTTATAATATGAGTATATTCTCCCTTAACCCCATTCCCATCTTAGGATGTCCTTTATTTAGTGTAAAATTTTAAATAGGGAAAACTTAATGACTCATTCATTTCCATAATCATTTATGGCCATTATAATATAGGTCACTCACAGCTTCTGCTATTATCAGAACATTAAAGACCCTGCCGGGGCCTCTCATTGTTATTTGCTTGACATCCACTTAATATTTACCATTGGGAACATCACAGATGGCCCACTTTTCTTCTGATCCTAGTAATGAAGAATAATCATTATTCTCATGGGTCCTTCTGGGGTACTGTATCTGTAAGCCAATAGCTTATGGAAAGAGAGAAATTATATTTGAAGAGACATTACCAATTGACTACCTCCACAAAAAAAAGCCTGCAGTTAAATTGGATCCAGATTCTTTAAAGTTTAATCCATCAGGGAAGGTGTGAATAAAGATAATGAGATAAATAAATATGAATTCACTTTGTAATAGTTGCATCACTTGGGTATATTTGTACCCTAAATATTTCTAAGTAATGCAACTAATAACAAAACAAAAACACCTCACTCAAACTGGTTTAAGATAGAGAATTTACTATCCTCTATAACTGAAGATTCCTTATATTTAAAGGAAGGGATTGCTAGGGATTTCTTCAGGTACAACTTGTTTTAAGAGTTAAAGCTGCTATTGTGAATAGTGCCGCAATAAACATACGTGTGCATGTGTCTTTATAGCAGCATGATTTATAATCCTTTGGGTATATACCCAGTAATGGGATAGCTGGGTCATATGGTACATCTAGTTCTAGATCCTTGAGGAATCGCCATACTGTTTTCCATAATGGTTGAACTAGTTTACAATCCCACCAACAGTGTAAAAGTGTTCCTAAAGACTTGGAATCAACCCAAATGTCCATCAGTGACAGACTGGAATAAGAAAATGTGGCACATATACACCATGGAATACTATGCAGCCATAAAAAAGGATGAGTTTGTGTCCTTTGTAGGGACATGGATGCAGCTGCAAACCATCATTCTTAGCAAACTATCACAAGAACAGAAAACCAAAAACCGCATGTTCTCACTCATAGGTGGGAACTGAACAATGAGATCACTTGGACTCAGGAAGGGGAACATCACACACCGGGGCCTATCATGGGGAGGGGGGAGGGGGGAGGGATTGCATTGGGAGTTATACCTGATGTAAATGACGAGTTGATGGGTGCTGACGAGTTGATGGGTGCAGCACAGCAACATGGCACAAGTATACATATGTAACAAACCTGCACGTTATGCACATGTACCCTAGAACTTAAAGTACAATAATAATAAAATAAATAAATAAATAAATAAATAAATAAATAAATAAATAAATAAAAAAGAGTTCAAGCTGGATGTGTTGGCTCATGCCTGTAATCCTAGAGCTTTGGGAGGCTGAGGCAGGAGGATTGCTTGAGGAAAGGAGTTTGATAACAGCGTGAGCAAAGCAGCAAGGACCTGTCTCAAAAAAATAAAAAATAAAAAACAAAGACTTGAATCATGTCATTAAATTTGGTTTCTCTGTCACTTGGCTCTGTGTTTCTAGATCATTTCATTTTTACACATGAAATTCCATGTGGTTGCAATATATCCCATTTCTGAGATTACATCTACATTTAGTAGGAAAGTGGTTTTACCCCGACAATTTCTGTTGAAATGCCAGTTGATTTCTTTGAGTCAGATTGTATATTATGCCCATCCCTGAACATAGAGCAGTGCTCTAGGTGTTGTGAAAACTGATCGTTTCATCACTGGCTAATGCAGTACATATATGCTGAAAGATGAGAAAATGGGGAAGAGACCCGTACTTATGCTAGGTAGCTAAAGCAACAAATCACCGCAATAATAAATACAGTGAAATAAAAAGCCTGATGTGATTGTGATCATTAGTGGATAGTTTGGTCATCAGTCAAAGCTAATGTCTTTAAAAATAATAAAATCATATATATTTAAATTTAAATCTTATAAAAGTGTGCATTTTAAACAAATCTGTTGATATAGAACTATTAGGGAATGGTGTGCAAAGTGATTCTTAGAGAATGGTGTACAAGATTGTCTTTCTTTCCTGAAACACACTCATGGTTTATATTCTGTAATTTCAATTTCCATTCTTTAAAGTAAATATTTAGAGATAATTGCAAAATAATCTGACTCCACAATTGTTTTTGACAATTTTCCCTCTAATGTTGTAGTCGTGTCTTCCCCAGTGTTAACAGTGATTTTTTAGATACTCATAGAGCATGGTGTCACAGTTGTCCTTTTATCCTAAAATACACATGAAGTATGTATTATTGGATTTCTTTTTTTAATTTTTATTTTTAAATGTTGTGGGTGCATAATGGGTGCATATATTTCTGGGTACATGAGAGGTTTGGACACAGGCCTGCAATGCATGCTAATCACATCATGCAGAAGGGGGTCTCCATGCCTTTAAGCATTTATCCTTTGTGTTACAAACAAGCCAATTATACTACTTTAGTTATTTTAAAATGTACAATTAGGTTATTATTCATTATAGTCACTAAATAAACCAGGCACAGGAAGACAAATATCACATGTTTTCACTTACTTGTGGAACACAAAAATCAAAACTCTTGAACTCATGGGTTTCTAATTTTGTTGCCTTTGAAGTACAGTGAGAAACTTCCAGTCCAGAGAAATGGACCTAGAACTGTTCCTCTCTGTTCTTCCCTCCTCTTCCCCACTAAGCACTATACTATGAACCCTGGAAATAGTCCAGCAGACAACCCAAAATGTACACCAACATGTGATAAAAAGGCGACTGGGTTAAAGAGACAAAATTGGAGAAACAACACAGTGACATGTGTATGCACACGCGTGTGCATAAGCGCACACACACAAGGAACACACACACACGCACACACACAAGGAACACACACATACACGCACACACACAAGGCCACACAGATACATCATTTCCCAACCTAAGCCTAGCAAGAGAGGGCAGCCCACATAAGTTCATTTCTTCCCTGAATAAATCAAAAGGTCCTTCAGACAACATCAGACATAAAGAATCAATTAGGAGCCCCCCTCCCCAAAATAAAAAGGAGGCTGTAAGGGAAGCATTGTCCTTTCCCTTCAAATGTAAGACTACTTTCCAGTAAACCTCTTCGTCTATATAGGACTAATACTACCCTTCGCTTCCGAGAGAAAGCTTGCCCGATTGGGGTAGGAAGGAAGGAGGGTTACCCCTTCCCCTCTATCTATAGCATCCAAATCTGGGGAAGCCCCTTTGACCTCCTCAACATGAGCAGGAGAAAGTAGCATGCCAGTTGCAACCAATAAGCCAGGTAGACTGCTATGATATGAATGCTGTATCTCCACATAGCTTATATGTTGAAACCTAATCCACAATGTGATGGTGTTAGGAAGTAGGGTCTAAATACCTATTACTTCCCGTTAGAGATTAGTGCCCTTTTGAAATAGGTACCAGAGAGCTCCCGTGCCCCTTTCACCATGTCAGGACACAGAAACTATGACTTTCTATGAGCCAGAAAGAGGACCCTTACCAGACAAGGAACTTGTCATCGCTTTGATCTTGAACTTTGGGGCCTTCAGAATTGTGAGAGATATATTTTTTAATAAGCCATTAAGTCTATGGTATTTTTTCTTAGAGCAGCCCTAACAGATTAACACACAGACCAAAACAAAACTGCAAAGGTTCTGAAAATTCCACTGATAGCTTGTAAAAGTAGGCCAAGACCTATGGGCTAAACCTAAATAAGGTGACTGCCTGCTGAAATAGTAAATAAAAATAAAAGTAGTTAAATAGACCTAGAGTTTCCTAAGTGGGAAGAAATAAAACTGCCCTGGATTTCTCAGAATGTCCATAAGTCATAGTTTCCTGAGACTCTTTACACACCATGAAAGTTAGATCTGCAGACATTTGTTTAATTAATTGTTTTGATCCAAAAGATAGTGCAATTTCTTCTATCTGCCTGAAGGGTTCAAATGATTCTAGCACCAATACATTCCTAGATTAAATATCCAAGGAGCTAGGAAGATTGGGGTTATCTTCTTCAATACTTACATTCCAAGGAATAATGAGGCCCTCGGACCTTGGAGAGAGCTCAGGTTATAATATCTGCAACATGAAAGCTACATGGTGCTCATCAAAATTTTTATATACCAAAATTTTGTATATGTCAAATTTCTGAAATAAGGAGATGTTTCAGTGGAGTAGGGACATCAATTTTTCCCCTTTATAAGCAGATACATTTTTTCTTCTCTTTAATCTATGACAGGTGTGCCCAGTCATGTAGGAAAAACTCCCATTAGCTTTCACCTTGTCTCCCTAGGGGTAAGACAAAGTCTCTTAGAAGAGCCTACTTCTTATCATTTACTGTGAGATTCTAATTGGAAATTTAACACCTGATATGGTTTGGCTGTGTCCCCACCCAAATCTCATCTTGAATTCTCATGTGTTGAGGGAGAAGCCTGGTGGGAGGCAATTGAATCATGAGGGCGGGTCTTTCCCTTGCTGTTCTTGTGATAGTGAAGAAGTCTCATGAGATCTGGTGGTTTAATAAAGAGGAGATACCCTGCACAAGCTCTCTCTTTGCCTGCTGCCATCCATGTAAGACATGACTTGCTCCTCCTTGCCTTTTGCCATGATTGTGAGGCCTCCCCAGCCATGTGGAAGTGTAAGACTGTTAAACCTCTTTCTTTCGTAAATTGCCCAGTCTTGGGTATGTCTTTGTCTTTATCATCAGAATCAATAAATTGGCACCAGTAGAGTGGGGTGCAGCTGAAAAGATACCCAAAATCTGGAAGCGACTTTGGAACTCGGGAACAGGAAAAGGTTGGAACAGTTTGGAGGGCTCAGAAGAAGGCAGAAAAATATTGGAAAGGTTGGAACTTCCTAGAGACTTGTTGAAAGGCTTTGACCAAAATGCTGATAATAATATCGACAATGAAATCCAGGCTGAGGTGGTCTTAGATGGAGATGAGGAACTTGTTGGGAACTGGAGAAAACATGATGCTTATTTTGTTGTAGCAAAGGGACTAGAGATATTTTGCTCCTGCCCTAGAGATTTGTGGAACTTTGAACTTGAGAGAAATGATTTAGGTAGAAGAAATTTCTAAGCAGCACATTCAAGAGGTGACTTGGGTACTGGTAAAGGCATTCACTTTTAAAAGGGAAACAACATAAAAGTTCAGAAAATTTGTAGCAGGACAGTGCAATGGAAAAGAAAATCCCCTTTTCTGAGGAGAAATTCAAGCTGGCTGCAGAAATTTGCATAAGTAACCAGGAGCCAAATGTTAATCCCCAAGACAATGGGGGAAATGTCTCCAGTGCAAATGACTGCATATTGCAAGCTATTTTTTTTTTCTTTTGAGACAGGGTCTCACTCTGCCACCTAGGCTGAATTGCAGTGGTGCGCGATCTTGGCTCACTGCAACCTCTGCCTCCCGGGTTCAAGCAGTTCTCTGGCCTCAGCCTCGTGAGTACTTGGGACTACAGGTGCCTGCCACCATGCCCAGCTAATTTTTATTTTACTTTCACCATGTTGGCCAGGTTAGTCTCAAATTCCTGACCGCAGGTGATCCACCCACCTCATCCTCCCAAAGTGCCAGAATTACAGATGTGAGACATTACACTCAGCTGCATGTTACAAAGTTTTGATTAATCACCATACCATGTTGATTTTCCTGTAGCTACTCATTGCACCTGTCTTCCATTTTCAGAGAATGCAACATGAGATTCTTTGAGTTATTCCCTTTTATTCAGTAAGTTTATCAATCAGTCAGTACATACTTCTACCTGTTTCCATATTTTGACTGTAGTTTTCTCTGTGTTTAGCTCCATCAGATTGGGAGCTACTATTGTGAATCTGAAAAGGTGTGAGTGTAATGGGAAGACCATAGTGAAAGCAGAAGAGCATTTATGAGACATTACTTACCCTCAATGGCAATTCATTAGATACCTGGTAATTTAATGGCAAAGAATTGAATATTCTTGCATCTAACTTTTTCATTTTAAAGTGAATTACTATTATATATTTCCATCATTTAGTTTTTCCTCTAATATACTTTTTCCTAACAGAGGAAAAATTAGACTTCAGTAAAATCCCATCTTTTTTGATTTCCAACATTTATTCTATTAGAATGTGGATTTTATTAACTATTTTTTTCCCTAAGCCCATGTAACATAGTGTTTTTAATAGCCTTAGGGTAAAGGCTTCAGTTTAGTTTAGTTTTTATTTCACCTTCAGCCTGCTGTAAGCCATTTTTCTTAGAGTTAAAAAATCCATTCCTTTAAAGCTAATTGGCACGGACTCATAATATAATTTATAGTTACTTTTGTTGTTATGGTTTATACCAACTATGCCCTAAAGAATATTAGGATAATTCAAAGCTACGAAACAAACATCTGAAGAAGTATTGAATAGACAGAATAAATGAAAATATTTTATAGGGTATTTGAGGCTAAATGAAGAGTCAGTTAAAAAATGAAAAGAGGCTATTCCAACATGTGTAAATTGAGATAAGAAGAGTCCTTTTATAATAGAAGAAAGCTGCTAAATTTTTGTAGAATTATAGATTTGCTAGAGAAAAAGTAACTATTTGACCTCTTCTTTCTTTCTTTCTTTTTTTCTTTTCTTTTTTTTTTTTTTTTTTTTTTTTTTGAGATGGAGTCTCACTCTGTTTCCCAGGCTGGGATGCAATGGCATAATCTCGGTTTACTGCAACCTCCACCTCCTGGGTTCAGGCAATTCTCCTGCCTCCGCCTCACAAGTAACTGGGATTACAGGTGCAAACCACCCCCCCCGAAAAAAAATTATTTTTTTGTATTTTAGTAGAGATATGGTTTCACCGTGTTGCCCAGGTTGCTCAGGCAATCCGCCCACCTTGGCCTCCCAAAGTGCTAGAATTATAGGCGTGAGCCACCGCGCACAGCCCTATCTGACCTCTTCTACACTGTAGACCAGACATGGTCCCAAGATACATGTCACTACAGGTTTATATGACCAGTAAGAGAGGTGACCAAGATGTGGGTGGGTCAGTGAGATGGATCTGCCTGTGGAGTCACAAATTAGGGTGTATGTGTTCTGTAGAGAATTTAAAAAGTACTTTTAAAAAGCCAGCTCAAATTTGTTTTGCATTTTTATTGTCATCTATTGGTGTCAGTGATAAAATGTTCCTCTAGGACAAGGCTGACTGCTCCCATGTCCTCTCTCCCTTGGTTTGTGACTAATCAAGTGTCAAGAACGAAGCTCGTCTTGGGTGATACCAGTGGTGCATTTGACCACAGGACAACGTGGACTCCAGTGGCCACTGTGATTCTGCTTTCCACTCTCATGGTTATGAGCTGAGGTGGAAGGAGCTGCTGCTGCTTCCCTAAGTCATGGGTTATCTCTTAAATTGTATTTGCCTTTTTGAAAAAAAGATATACATAATTATGATCATTCATAGATGTATGTATATATGTATAAATTTGACTTTCCCTGTATTATATGTCATTGTACTGGAAATGAAATGAATTTCATAATAACATAGTTTTTCTTGATGAGAATGGGTAAGCATAGAGCCTGAAGCAAAACTGGAACATTGAAAAATTTGTTTCAGAGCATTTAAGATATTAATTTCTTAAAGAGTATTTAATTTGTTACTAAGAGACATGGAGAATTGGGTGAAAGAGAAAAAAAGCTTGAATCTTTGCTGGGGTAACTTCTCACGGTGTTGCAGTGTAACAAATGTATTCATGCCTCAGTTGGCTTTGATTTTGGCTCAGAAAGTTTCATATTCTCAGTTTATTTTAACTTCTTCCAGGTGTTCAGTTTATTTTCCCCTTTTCATTTACACACAGACACAAAGTCACAAACATTAATTTAGGAGCAAGAATAGAAAATATTTTTTGAGATGTTAGTTTACAATAAAAGAGAGCTATTTTTGCTTGACACCTTTCCTTTCTACATGCAGTGAAATACATGGTGATTGTGAAAGGTGAAGAAGTGGGGTATGTGCACTTTTGAGCATGTATTGATAAATATTATTATTCATTTAGTAGTTTTTTATTATTTGACAGGCTGTATAAATTCTGACATTTCCCAGTACAATTACATATAATACAGGGATGGTCAAATGTATACATACATACATCCATCTATAAATGATCATCATTATGTATATCTTGTTTTCAAAAAGGCAAATACATTTTTAAAAGATAACCCATGACTTTTCTTTCTTATTATTTCCATAAGCAATTGTAGTCTTTTCTTAAAAAATTCCATGACTCAAAAGGATTTCAGAAGTAACTGCTTCAAAATCCACTTAATACTGGAGTCACTTTCAACACCAAGAATACACAGAGTAAAGATGAAATCATCTCTGTCCAATAGAAGTCTATGATGTTAATAATGTGACATGTGTTATCTAATAAAGTAGCTACTAGCCACATGTGACTATGAAGCACTTACAATGTGGCTATGTAACTAGCAACTCTACTTGTAATATTTTAATTTTAATTACCTTAAATTTAAATTGTCACAGGAAACCAGTTGTTACCATATTGGCCAATGCAGTGTGTGATGCTCCATTTAAATAGACTCTGTATGATGTTTATTCTCCTTGCTTTTAATAACACCAGGAAACTCCTGTATATATTGAAATTACAGTGGCTTAACAAAGCAAATTTTGATTTCTCTCCTTCTAAGTCGAGTGTCATTTGGTGGATGTGCTCAATAGGCATTTATGATTCAGTGTTTTACTCCATTTGGGTTACTATAAGAAATAACAAAAAACTTGATAGAATATAAACAATAGAGATTCGTTTCTCACAGCTCTGGAGGCTAAAGCCAAGATTAGGTGCCAGCTCATTCGGTGTCTGGCAAGGATCCATTTTTAGGTTCAGTTTTGGATGGCACCGTCTCACTGTGTCCTCATGGTGGAAGGGGTGAGGAATCTCTCTGGGGCCTCTTTTATAAGAACACTAATCCCGTTCATGAGGACTCCACTCTCATGAGCTAATCACTTCCAAAATTTCCACCACCTAATACCATCCCCTTGGGGGTTAGGATTTCAACATGTAGCACAAACATTCACCTGATAGCACAAGGCAGAGGCCGCTTCTACCTTGCAGCTCTGCAAAGTCATCTCATGGCCACAGTAGCTGCAGCATCAGTGAAAGAGAAGTTGTGGGAACTATCACGGCTCATAAGTCTCCCACCAGAGGTGACACACGTGACTTCCCTTCACTGTCCACTAGTCAGGACAGTCACAAGGCTTCCAGAAACCTCCAAGAAGGCTGGACAGTCTTCCTAGAGCCTGAGAAGCATAGGGACAGCTTTGCAGTGAGCATAAGTCATCATTATTACCCCATATGTTAGCTTTGAGATCATGGACACATCAGTGAGACTTTCCAAGTTTCAGTTGCTTTATCCCCTTGAAACAGGGATATTACAACTGATTATATAAAATACTCAAGAATTACATAGGATAATCTCACAGAAGTTTCATAGCACAGGATCCTCCTCATAGTAAATATTCAATACATGTTACTTCTATTATTTTTAGATCATCATTTATTTCCAAGGCCATTTTCTCCTTTGGCATAAGTTTAAATGCATACACCCTAATATTATTCACTTTTAATTTCATTCAGTGCTATGTTTGCATGTTTTTCTTAAAGAAGATTATTTAGGGGAAAATTAAAGAAAATATGAAATAGGATAAAACTCTTAGAATACCTGTAGATACAAAGCACTTATTACCTAGTCTTGGTATGCATATTTGGTAACTGAATTAAGGGAGAAATGCATATTAAAATTTAAGAATATATTTGCAGAGGCCAGGCATGGTGGCTCATGCATGTAATCCCAGCACTTTGGGAGGCCAAGGCAGTCGGACCACGAGGTCAGGAGATCGAGACCATCTTGGCTAACACAGTGAAACCCTGTCTCTACTAAAAATACCAAAAAAAATTAGTGAGATATGGTGGCACGTGCCTGTAGTCCTAACTACTCAGGAGGGTGAGGCAGAAAAATTACTTGAACCAGGGAGGTGGAGGTTGCGATGAGGCGAGGTCACATCATTGCACTCCAGCCTGGGCAACAAGAGAGAAACTCTGTCGCGCTCTCTCTCTCTATACACACACACACACACGCACACACACACACACATACAAATATGCAGGGTGTAATGGCTCCCACCTGTAATCCCAGCACTTTGGGAGGCTGAGGTGATGGGATTGCTTGAGTTCAGCAGTTCAAGACCAGCCTAGGCAACACAGTGAGACCTTGTCTCTACTTAAAATAATAATAATAAAAAAATAGCCAGGTGTGGTGGTGCACACCCATAGTCCTAGCTACTTGGGAGGGTGAGGTGGGAAGATTCTTGAGCCCAGAAGATTGAAGTTGCAGTGAGCCATGATCACACCCCTGCGCTCCAGCACGGGCCACAGAGCAAGACACTGTTACAAAAAAGCCAGAATAAAATAAAATAAAAAGTTCAATCTAGGAGTAAAATAATTTTTTCTCCTTACTTTATTTCAGTAATAAAAATTCTGTAAATCTAAAAGGCCTTAAAAAAACAAACCTTAGAGTGTTTTCAGGCATGGTGTGGGCAATTTTGCATGAGTGGCGTGGAATTAAATGAGAATTCACCATGTAAAACGAATACCTGAGAAAATATTTGAGTCAAAAGATGTTTCTGTAACTGGAGGGCAAGTTCCAGCTGCCCCCAGGCATGTCTAAATCACGCATTCTTACTTTAGGGGATATGTGACCTTCATATTTGCAATTTTTAAGAACTGTCTTTTCATGATTGTAAAATACCGTGTGTTTTTAAAATGTAATTGTGTGTAATCCGTTTCAAACCAGTATTCGTATCCTGCTTGATTAATGTCTTTCATTTTCATCAGAGTTCAACCCAAACTGGTTACATTTCTTTATGTGAATATGCTAGAAAGACAAAAGCAGAGACAGTCATCTAAGGTTATGACTAAGACTGATTGACCAATGTTATGTCTCATTAAGGTACAGTGTAAGCTGAGAAGAGTTTTAATCCAGTATTTGAGTGCAGAAGCAGATTGTGGAGTTCCCCTGACATTCTTTCTTTTTCTTCCTGCACAATTATTCTCATGCCCACAGTCCCATTTTACACACACACACACACACACACACACACACACACCAGTACATACTCCTCTCTGTATTTTTTTTTTCTTTTTACATTTCTCTGATGCAGTTATTAGCATGGAGCCAGTTTCCATCCTGGCGTGGGCATGAATATGTTCCAAACGTGCCTGCTATTTTTACAAGATTTTGGCCACCGTTCTTTCATCCATAAATAGTTTGAGACTAGAAAGTATAAAGAATAAGCAAAGCCTAATCCAGAAATATCACCTGTCAATTGCCATATTCCATCTTTAGCAATCTCCTTTCCAATAAGCTGCTATTTATCTATTGCTGTCCTACCTTAAATGTAATAGTTTTTACCATGTGCAAATATAAGAAAAAAATTAACTTGAGTAATTTTATATATGGCTCTAGTTATCTAATGTGGGTTTCACAATGTCTTCATTTATTAACTTTTATATCATTTTGAATATAAGTATTCTTTTTGAAGCAATATTTTTTCAACATATAATTGGAGAGTAGAATTTCATGCAACTTCATAAATGCAGATTTAACATCAAGAACTTAATTTCGGTTAGTTAGAAAATTAAGCCTCCCAGTTGCCACACAATGCATATGGGTGTGTGTACATGGGTTTCATTTCCTTTTTAGCCCGATATAATCACCTTGTTACTCTAAACTTCACATCTGAAGCACTGAACATAAGAGACAGTCACTAACCAGAATTAGCTTGTTTCCCAAGTTCTTGTAAAATTATCTCCATAATTTTCTTGTTACTACTTCTAAAACTTATTAAGATATGTCTGTTTGTTTACCTCAAAATTACAATTAAACGTAAAGTTATATGCAACCCAAGGAGTCTCTAATTTTTTTCTTTTCTAGGTGGGAGGATTTTCAAATTAAATTATGTTCTCTATACCTTAATTTCATGTTGACAAAATCAGAAAAAAATAAGCAAATATACAACAGATGGACAAGGCTTTTGTAAGCGTGGTGTTGATATTATCCAAGGAGACACTTCAGCAAACTGCGTTTTTCAAATCAGTCTGTTCTGCCATAAGTTTTTAGGCAAAATTACTCATTAGCATTTAATCAAGATGGTTTTGGGCAGTGCATTTTCCTTCAGCAACTGTCAAGGTACTGTACTTGAATAAAGTGACAATGGACACCTGGATTCTTCAAAGTCAAAAGTGTCCATTTTAGAACGGAGTATAAACCATTATTCCTAGAGTGTGTGAACATTAAGGTAACATGTTCCTGTCCAATTTTAGCACAATTTTAACACCATCTCATAGTGATAAATATATGAAGCATAAAATGAAATATGAAATATTTAAATCCATATAATACAAAGGATGCGGCCGGGCGCGGTGGCTCAAGCCTGTAATCCCAGCACTTTGGGAGGCCGAGACGGGCGGATCACGAGGTCAGGAGATAGAGACCATCCTGGCGAACACAGTGAAACCCCGTCTCTACTAAAAATACAAAAAACTAGCCGGGCGAGTGGCGGGCGCCTGTAGTCCCAGCTATTCCGGAGGCTGAGGCCGGAGAATGGCGTAAACCTGGGAGGCGGAGCTTGCAGTGAGCTGAGATCCGGCCACTGCACTCCAGCCTGGGCGACAGAGCGAGACTCCGTCTCAAAAAAAAAAAAAAAAAAAAAACAAAGGATGCATCTAAGTATAATTTTCATAACAATATGTATATTTGAGCTCTACATGTTTTATAATTTTTTATAAAACATGAAGAGAGATATATATATAATTTTTTTTTTTTTTTGAAACAGAGTCTTGCTCCTGTCTCCCAGGCTGGAGTATAATGGCACCATCTCGGCTCACTTCAAACTCTGCCTCCCAGGTTCTAGTGATTCTCTTCCCTCAGCCTCCCAAGTAACTGGGATTACAGGTGCTCGCCACCATGCTCAGCTAATTTTTGTATTTTTGGTAGAGACGAGCTTTCAGCATGTTGGCCAGGTTGGTCTCGAACTTCTGACCTCAGGTGATCCACCCACATCGGCCTCCGAAACTGCCGGGATTGCAGGTGTGAGCCACCATGCCAGACCAAGATTTATATATTGTATATCAGTCTGAGTACAGTTATCTGCTTACCCTCCTTTTCAAGATCATGCCTCTCACTTTAAATCAAAAGCTGGTAGAGAGAAAGTTTGGTGGCCTAGAGAAAAGATTAAACTAGGCTCAACATCCCCTTAGCCAAAAAGGTGATGAAGCTGTAAAAGAAAAATCTGAAGCTTGTTAAGATTAGTTCAGGAGGTTTCATCAAGGAAGCTCTCTATAACCTAAAAGTTCAAGGTGAGACAGCAATGCTAAAGTAGAAGTTGCAGCAAAGTCATCCAGAAGATCTAGCTAAGATAATTGATAAAGGTGGCTACACTAATCATCAGATTTTCAAAGTAGATAAAACAGCTTTCTGTTGGAAGAAGATGCCATCTAGGACTTCCATAGCTAGAAGAGAGAAGTCAGTGTCTGGCTTTAAAGCTTCAAAGGACTGGATGACTCTCTTGTTAGGGGCTACTGCACCTGCTGACATTAAATGGAATCCAATGCTCATTTACCATTCTGGATAGCCTAGAACCCTTCAGAATTATACCAAGTTGCTTCTGCCTGTGCTCTAGAAATGGAATAAAAAAGCCTGGATGGCAGCACATCTGTTTACAGCATAAAGTATTATAAGCCTACAATTGAGAACTCCTACTCATTCAAAAAGATTTCTTTCAAAATATTACTGCTCATTGACAATGCAGTTTGTCACCTATGAGATCTGATCAAGAAATACACGAAGATTAATGCTTGCATACCTGCAAATACAACATCCATTTTGCAGCCCATGGATCAAGGGGTAATTTCAACTTTCAAGTCTCAGTTTTACAAAATACATTTCATAAGGCTATACCTGCATTCAATAGTGATTTCTTCAGGAGATCTAGGCAGAGCAAACTGAAAACCCTCTGAAAAAGAATTGCCATTCTAGATGCCATTCAGAATACGCATGATTCATGAAAGGAAGTGAAGATATAAACGTTAACAGTGTTTTGGAGGAAGTTGATTCCAAACCTCATGGACAACTTTGAGGAATTCAAGACTTCAGTGAAAAAAGTAACTGCAGATATTGTGGAAATAATAAAGCACTCAAATTAAAAGAGAAACCTTAAGGTGTAACTGAGTTGCTATAACTTTATGACCAAATGTAAATGTGTGAGTTTTTTTTTTTCTTATGAATGAGCAAGCAAAGTGGTTTCTTCAGATGGAAACTACTCCTGGCACAGATGTTGTGAACCTTTTCAAAATGACAATAAATGATTTAGAGTATTACATAAGCTTACTTGATAAAGCAGTAGCAGGGTTTTAAATTGACTCCAATGTTGAAAAAAGTTCTCCTGTGAGTAAAATGTTATCATACAGTATTGCCCACTATGGATAAATCTTTTGTTAAAAAAAAGAGTAAACCAATGAGGCTGATTTCATTGACTTATTTAAGAAATTGCCACAGTGACTCCAATCTTCAGCAACCGTACCCTGATCGGTAAGAATCCATCACCACAGAGGCACAACCCTCCAACAGACAAAAGAATATGACTTGCTGAAGGCTCAGGTGATTGCTAGCATTTTCAGCAATAAAGTACGTTTTCTGTTAAGATCTGTATATTGTTTTTAGATATAATGCTCTTGCACACTTAGTAGACTGCAGTATAGTGTAAAATAACTTTTATATCCTCTCAGAAAACAAAATATTTATATGTTTCATTTTATTATGATATTTACTCTATTGCAGTGATCTGGAACCACACCCACAATATCCCCATGTATGTGATATGGTTTGGCTGCGTCCCGAACAAAATTTCATCATGAGTTGTACTTCCCATAATCCCCATGTGTCAAAGGCAGGATCAGGTGGAAGTAATTGAATCATGGGGGTGGTTTACCCCATGCTGTTCTCATGATAGTGACTTATCACGAGATCTTATGGTTTTATAAACATCTGGCATTTCCCCTGCTGGCACTCATTATCTCTCCTCTGCCCTGTGAAGAGGTGCCTTCTTCATGATTGCAAGTTTCCTGAGGACTCCCCAGCAATTCAGAACTGTGAGTAAATTAAGCCTCTTTCCTTTGCAAATTACCCTCCATAGCAGTATGAGAGCGAACTAATACACTAAATTGGTACAGGAAAGAGTGTGGTGCTGCTCTAAGGCTACTCAAAAATGTGGAAGCAACTTTGCAACTAGGTAATAAGCAGATGTTGGAACAGTTTGGAGAGCTCAGAAGAAAACAGGAAAATGTGGGAAAGTTTGAAACTTTCTAGATACGTGGAGGGCTGAGAAAACAATGAGGAAGATGTGGGAAAGTTTGGAACCTCCTGGAGACTTTTTAAATGACTTTGAACACAATGCTGATAGTGATAGGGACAGTGAAGTCCAGGCTGAGGTGGTCTCAGATAAAAATGAGAAACTTACTGGGAACTGTGAAGGTCACTCGTGTAATTCTTTTTTTTTTTTTTTTTTTTTGAGACGGAGTCTCGCTCTGTCGCCCAGGCTGGAGTGCAGTGGCCGGATCTCAGCTCACTGCAAGCTCCGCCTCCCGGGTTCACGCCATTCTCCTGCCTCAGCCTCCCTAGTAGCTGGGACTACAGGCGTCCGCCACCTCGCCCGGCTAGTTTTTTGTATTTTTAGTAGAGACGGGGTTTCACCATGTTAGCCAGGATGGTCTCAATCTCCTGACCTTGTGATCCGCCCGTCTCGGCCTCCCAAAGTGCTGGGATTATAGGCTTGAGCCACCGCGCCTGGCCAAATTCTTTAGCAAAAAGACTGGCAGCTTTCTGCTCCTGCCCTAGAGATCTGTGGAACTTTGAACTTGAGAGAGATGCTTTAGGGAATCTGGCAGAAGAAACTTCTAAGCAGCAAAGCATTCAAGAGGTGACAGAGTATAAAAGTTTAGAAAATTTGCAGCCAGACTATGCAGTAGAAAAGAAAACTCATTTTCTGGGGAGAAACTAAAATCTGCTGCAGAAATTCACATAATTAGTGAGGACCCAAATGCTAGTCACCAAGACAATAGGGAAAATGTCTCTAGGGCATGTCAGAAACCTTCCAGGCAGCTCTTTCCATCACAAGGCCAAAGGTCTAAGAGGGAAAAATAGTTTCCTTCCTGGGCCAGGCCAAGTTCTCCCAGCTCTGTGCAGTCTCAAGACTTGGTGCCTTGTATCCCAGCTGCTTCAGCTCCAGCCGTGGCTAAAAGAGGCAAAAGTACAGCTCAGGGCATTACTTCAGAGGACACAAGCCCCAAGTCTTGGCAGCTTCCATGTGATGTTGAGCCGGTGGATGCATAGAAGTCAAGAATTGGGGTTTGAAAACCCCACCTATATTTCGGAGGATGTATGGAAATGCCTGGATGTCCAGGCAGAAAGTTCCTGCAGCGGCAGAGCCCTCATGGAGAATCTCTGCTAGGGCAGTGCAGAAGAGAAATGTGGGGTTGAAACCCCCACATAGTGTCCCCACTGGGGCACTGCCTAGAGGAACTGTGAGAAGAGGGCCATTGTCCTCCAGACCCCAGAATGGTAGATCCACTGACAGCTTGTACCATGCACCTGGAAAAGCCACAAGAACTCAATGCCAGCCTGGGAAAGCAGCCTGGAGGGGAGCTGTAACCTGCAAAGCCACAGGGGCAGAGCTGCCCAAGGCCATGGGAGCCCACCTCTTGAATCAGTGTTAAGTGCATGTGTAATGCTGGAATCATGGAGTCAAAGGAGATTATTTTGGAACTTTAATATTTAGTGACTGCCCTACTGGATTTTGGACTTGCATGGGACCTATAGCATCTTCATTTTGGCCAAATTCTCCCATATGGAATGGGTGTATTTATCCCATGCCTGTACCTCCATTGTATCTAAGAAATAACTAACTTTGCTTTTGATTTTACAGCCTCATAGGTCGAAGGGCCTTGCTTTGTTTCAGATGAGACTTCGGACTTGGAAATTTGGGTTAATGCTGGAATGAGCTAAGAGTTTG
The DNA here is from genome assembly GCF_003255815.1 of Theropithecus gelada. Lineage (NCBI taxonomy): Eukaryota > Metazoa > Chordata > Mammalia > Primates > Cercopithecidae > Theropithecus > Theropithecus gelada. Next base: position 41,493,727 of record NC_037670.1, on the reverse strand, counting down.
GGAGACTATTGGGAAGGCATGATTTTATTTGAAATGTGAAATGGAGATGAAATTTGTGGGGGGATAGGGGAAGAAAGATATAGTTTGGCTGTGTCCCCACCCAAATCTCATATAGAATTAGTGGGATTAGTTCCCATAAATCTCACATGCCAAGTGCACGTTTAGATAAAGATAATTGAATCACGGGGATGGTTTCCCTCATGCTGTTCTCATGATAGTGAGTGAGCTTTCATGAGATCTGATTTTTTTTAAGTGTCTGGCATTTCCCCTGCTGGCATTTATTCTCTCTCTTGCTGCCCTGTGAATAGGTCCCTTCTGTCATGATTGTAAGTTTCTTGAGGCTTTCCCAGTAATGCAGAGCTATGAGTCAATTAAACCTTTTTCCTTTTCAAATGACCTGTTCTCAAGTATTTCTTCATAGCAGCATGAGAACGGACTAACACAGTATGTCTGTATAAAAAAATTAATAAAAGATTCAAAGGCAAGACCCAGATGCTAACTTAATCATCCTTTATGAGACAGGGTTTAGTACATATTAACAAAACTTTATATATTAAGAAATAGAAGAATAGTTGTTAAAGAAGTAACAAAAACTAATACCATTAACATAGGTCATTTCCGTGAATTGAGATTAAAGGTATAGTGAAGAAAGGAAACGACTTAGTTTTCATGTGTATATTATGTATTATATATAAATTAGAATAACCTGAAACTGTTTCCACTGTCCTCCCAGGTATTCACTTTTTTTTGGCAAACGTATGAGAACTGGATTTTTTCGTTCAACTGACTCCATCCATAAGGAGGAGAAGCACAAATATCTCAGCAATTCCTTGATCCTGTACTTAGATCCTATACTCAGTTTTGGTTTACTCATTTACAGGAAGTGAGTATATCCATTACTTGAATTTGGTAAGTACTTCTCTGTGGATGAGTCCCCAAGTCTCTAGTGCAGTTCAGTGTCTTCTCCTAAACTTCAGACTCATTCCAGAGCTCATCTCATCTTTACTTGAGGAACTCACAGTCATCTTAAACTCATATCCAATACTGACTATTTAAGTTGTTGGAATCATCAGGGAACTAAAAGAATAATTAGTCTTAGTTGGTAGTTCTCCCATACAAATAAATCTTCAAGTTCTTTTTATTTAATTTTTCCGTGCAAATATTTAACATTGTCTTTTATGTATTTTATTCATTGTTTTATTTCAGCGTTTCATCTTTTCTGATCTAGACCCCTACTTATCATCTCCTCCCATATCCTCTGCTCTGAGACGCATTTACAACATGGCCACCAGAGAGACCTACCTAAAAATAAAATCCAAATATGTTTCTTCTTTGCTGGAAATCATTCAATGGCTCCCCTTAACCTAGAGTTTATAGGCTAAAACCATACTGCAATGATTATGTGACACTCCATGTTATCTGTATCTTCAAACTTTTTAAACTTCCTCTGTTACATTTTCTGTTTGGACAATTTCGAATAACATACCCTATCCTACTATCCTACGTACACGCGAATACTACATTGTTTCTTTTTTCCACACCTATGTTACCTTCTCACTGTCCTCTTCCTTAGACTCTTAACCTCCTCTAAAGTTGTCTCTATGACTTGTTCTCCAAGGTTGGTGATGTACACTTTCTAAATACTCACATCCACATATGACCATGTATACTTAGTACACATTTTACTTTCCAGTTTGTCTTAGAATAATCTTTTCTGTGGATCTGTTTTTCAACCAGATTGCCGAATTCTTGGTGTCCACATATATGTCTTGATTACTCTCATCTTATTAACAACATCAAATCAACATCAATAATTAAATAATTATTTAATGAACAAATGGCCCATTGGTGGTTCTGTTATTTAATGGCACAAAATAACTCCTACATATCAGAAGAGATATTCTTAAACTGTCAGTACTTCTAAGCACTTAAATGAACACCTTTAAAAATAATTATAGCTAAGTGTATTCCATGGAAATTATTTTTAAGAGATTGAAAATGTTAACTGGAATATTTAAGGCAGAGGAGGGTAAATAAGAAACTTTCTTTCTTATTTTGTGGGTTGCTCCAGTCCTAAGAAAACTGTTTTTTAGTTTTTTTTTGAGCAGGTGCCTCCAGTTGTTAGTCTGCAGGAGGTTATTCAAAACTCGGGCACCCTGGGATAGTTTCCATGGAAGCAGAAATTAACCCCCAGGAATCTCATATGTTTTTAAGACCATCAGGAGCACATCTGGGATAGTGCCCATCAGAAACAACAACTGAGGCAAATTCCCACTATAAAATACAAGTAGAAGAAAGAACAGTCACCTTCATAATCATTTCTTACACTACTATAAATCTTCCTTTGAAATGATGTATGTTTTATCAGAATATTCAGAGTAAATTGCTATAATTTAATTTTTGAAGTATTCTTTTCCAAAATCATAAATTATCTCAATGTAAATTATTATAGACTAGTCATAAATATTTAAGATGGATAAACTTTTTGGCAAATACTTTATCTGTGCTTTTACTCTTTGCATGGATAAATTTTAAATTTTTTAAAGCATTTATATATGCCTTGGCCATATTTTTCAAGAAATGTTTCAAGAACTCAGAAAAAGATTGGACAAAGATTATACAGTTGTTAAGAAAAAAATTCTTCAAGGATTATATTGAATTTATTTAACAATCTGTGCCAGGCATTGTTGAAGTGTTTTGTAACACTATCTCATTTAATACTACATATTTGTAAACACTATGTAGCTTATTCTTGTAACAACCCACTAAAGGGAAATATTATCATCTGCTCCCTTTCACAAATAAGGAAGCTCAGGCTGAGACTGTTTATGACATGTTGCTATGTCAAACAGTTAAATGGTGGCAAAGTCAGAATTTTACTGGTCAGTCTGGAACCAGAGTTCAAGCCACCTACAACTACATCATGTTACTTCCCTCTTGTTTTTGTCAAAGACAGGAAATGAATGTTCCAAGAAGCAAAGGATTAAGGAGAGCTGTATGGATCTCATATCATGCAGAGATTTGAGATTTTGAAAGAATGGAAAGGACATGAATGGAATTCTTATCACAGATTCTTCCTCTTGTGTTTTTTCTTGATCTTATCTGGAATCTGGAACTTCTTAAGCTTCTCTTTCAGCCCTTTATTTCTGTGACCTTCACTGCAGTAAGATTGCCTAGTGAACCTCTACATCATAAAGAAATAATTTCGTTTAATAACCAGATCTGTAGCAAAACTGCCTCTTGTTTTCTCACATCTATTTTAAAATTGACTTTGAGAAGTACAGTGAAAGAATCAAGAATTTAAGCAGAACAGTATCCTGTTGCAGGCATTGTAAATGTCAATATATTGCAAAATTAAATTAAATTCAAAATAGTATTTTTCCAGCTATATCAATTGAAATTTCCCGGGATAAATTTTACTCCATTATTCATACAAGCATCTGAATTCTTGTTTCTAATACTGCTTCCCACTAAACAGAATCACGACTCCTTAGAGAAATGGCTGATTTGCTGTTTGGAGTGAAAAGGTAAAAGGTTAGCCTTTAATACATTGCTATGTCAGAAAGCAAGACTTCTTTTAAGTATAAAAGGTTTGTATTGAAGAGCCAAGCTAAACTTACAGAAACATTGGCCAAGTAGAGACAATTTTAGATTAAAAGAATATTGAGTTTGTCTAATTTACAGTGAATATGAAAAATTATAAATATATAATGAAACAAAAAATACTATGTTAACCAAGTGTATTAATGAAGATGAAGAAAACAAAAATGCATTTCCATTGAGTCTTGTTCATTAATCATTTTGTTATCACTGACTAATTTCTTTTACCAAGAAAAAGGTGAAAATTAGTAAATATAAATAAAATAGTTAGAAAGCATGGTCTAACTTGACTGACTTGGAATGACCTTCTGTTTTTCATGGCTGGTCATGCAAGTATGCCAAATTCAAATGGATACAATTTTAAGTACCTTTAAGAGTTTTATTCCCCTAAGATAATAGAATGGTGAACATTTATGAGGTTCAAATGAATTTATAATTACATTTCCATTTTTTAAGGCTAGGACGTTCAGAATGGCAGAGTGATGATGAGGGGAGGTTGGAAGACACTCTCCCTACTAAATAACCATTAAGGATGTGGAAATCATAAACAACCATTTGAAGTCTCTGTAAATGGTGCTAAGGGCATACATCAAACGGAGAAACATTTATTTGGAAAATCTGCTCTGAGTAGAAACAGTGCCAGTGACATATGGCCACAACTTGTTCCCTTCAACTGAAAAGCAGTATGATGGAAACTCTGCTTCAGCTTGGTGTAATCAAGAAGATGGTCTCCTTCTCCCTATAGGTCTCATCACAATTTAGGACTACAGTTTTATCTAGGGAGGGACAGGAGACTAGAAACTCTTATACCACCTAACCCCGTATTGTAGAAGCTGTATTTCAGCAAATCCATTAAAGAGTAGAACACTGGGGCTCATCTCCCTGACAAAGCCCTCAAGAGTAACATAATACAGAAATACTGGACTCTAGTCACTCTGACATAGTTCACATTTTTGGTGAAATTTCCAAGACTGACTGATGTTCCCCTAAAATAAGGAATAAGGCAAGGATGTCATCACTCACCACCTACGTTCAACATTTTATTAGAAGTCCAAAACATGGAAATTAGGCAAAACCATGAAATGAAAAGCCATTTAAATTGGAAAAGAAGCATTAAAACTATTTCCATTTGTATACGGAGTTATATATTAAAAATTCTAAAGAAGGTACATTTGGGCTGGGCGCGGTGGCTCAAGCCTGTAATCCCAGCACTTTGGGAGGCCGAGACGGGCGGATCACGAGGTCAGGAGATCGAGACCATCCTGGCCAACACGGTGAAACCTCGTCTCTATTAAGAAATACAAAAAACTAGCCGGGCAAGGTGGCGGGCGCCTGTAGTCCCAGCTACTCCGGAGGCTGAGGCCGGAGAATGGCGTGAACCCGGGAGGCGGAGCTTGCAGTGAGCTGAGATCCGGCCACTGCACTCCAGCCTGGGCGACAGAGCGAGACTCCGTCTCAAAAAAAAAAAAAAAAAAAAAAAAGAAGGTACATTTGTCAGTACACACACATGCACACATATTAGAATAAATGATCTCAATAAAATTATAGGAAATGAGATAAATATATAAAAATCAATTTTATTGCTGTAGACTAACCATCATAAAAATCCAAAAATGAAATTAAGACAACAATGCCACTTATAATAGTATGAAGAATAAAATACTTAGAAATAAATTTAACAAAACAAGCTCGAGACTTTTACATTGAAAAGTAAAAATAAATATTGAAAGAAATTAAAGAAGATCTAAATAAATGGAAACACAACCCAAGTTTTGAATCAGAAAACAGTATTTTTAAGGTGGCAGTATTACCAAAATCTAACAATCCATGTGAAAACCCTGGATATCTTATATGACAAACTGACCCTAAAAATCATGTGGATATGTAAGTGTTATGGAATAAATTTTGTTCCTCAAAATTTTTATTTTAAAGTCCAAACCACTAGTATCTCAGAATTTGGCAGTATTTAGGATTAGAGTCTTTAAAGAGGTAATGAAGTTAAAATGAGGTCATCGAGATGGGTCCTAATCTAATATAAATAATGTCCTTGTAAGAAGAGAAAATTCAAACACAGGTAGACACAGAGGGAAGACCATGTGAGGACATGGGAGAAGATGGCCATCTATAAGTCAAGAAAAGAAGCTTCAGGAGAAATTAACTCTACCAAAACCTTGATCTCAGATTGAAGCCTTCAGAATTGTGAGGAAATAAGTTTCTGTTTTTTAAGCCACCTAGTTCATAGTACTTTGCTTCAGTAACCCTAGCAAATTAACACAAAAAGAACACAGAATAGTCAAAACAATCTTGAAAAAGGAAAAAAGTTGGAAGTCTCATACTTCCAGATTTCATAACTGACTGTGAAACTAAAGTAATCAAAACAGTGTGATACTGCAATAGAACAGACATATAAATCAATGAAATAGAACTGAAAGTCCAGAAATAAATTGTCATATTTACAGTAAATCAATTTTCTTACAAGGGTGCCAAACCAGTTCAATATATAAAATATCCTTTTCAAACAATGATGCTCTGATGACTGGATTTATACATTGAAAAGAATATGTAGGAGTCCTTCTTCACACCATACACTGAAATTTGCCAATCATATACTGAGGAATTAAATGTAAGAGATTAAATTTAAAAAATTTTTAGAAAAAACAAGAGTAAATCTTAGAAGAAAACTTAGGAATATATGATTTTAAGTTAGGCAATGTTTTCTTAGATCTGACACCAATAGCAAATGACAAAAGAAGAAAACCATAAATTATACATACTCATAATTGTAAATTTTTGTGCTGTAAATGATAGTATCCAGGAATTGAAAAGAAAACAAAGAGAATGGAAATAAATATTTTAAAAGTATGTATCTGATAAGCCATATGCTTCCAGAATATGTAAAGGACACTTACAGATAATTAATAAAAATATAAATAATCTAATTAAAAATGTACAAAAGGTCAGAATAGAAATTTCTTCAAAAAATATTTATAAATAGCTAATAAGCACATTAAAACTGCTCAACATAATTAGTTAAATGGGAAAATGCAACACAAAACCACAGTGAGATGATGCTTCATGCTTCCTAAGATGGCTATGACGAAAGACATCTTACAAATGTTGGCAAGGATGTGAAAAAATATTATTCTCATAAATTCCTGGTGGTAATGTAAAGAATGCAGCTGTTTTAGAAAACATTCTCGCAGGTCCTCAAAGGGTTAAACATAAACTTACCATATGACCTAGTAATTCCACTTCTAGGTAAATCTAAGAGATATAAAAACATTTGTACATCAATCTGCATAGTAACACTATTCTTAATAGCCAAAAAGTTGAGACCACCTCAGTTTTCATTAACAATGGATAAATAAAATGTAGTATATTCATACAATAGGGTAACATTTATTAATACAAGAAATAAAGTACTAAAGTATGCTCCAACGTGGATTAATTTTGAAAACATTATGCTGAGTGAAAAAAGTCAGTCACAAAGGACTACATATTGTATGATTCCATTTATCTGAAATGCCCATTAAAGCCAAATACATACAGACAGAAATTAGATTGGTGGTTACCCAGGGCTGGGGATTTCAGGTGCAAGAGGAAACAACTGCTAATGAATATGGCGTTTCTTGTTGGGGTGTCAAGTACATTGTAAAACTTTTTTTGCCATGATGGTTGTACAACTCAGTGAATATGTATTTTAAAAATACACTAAGTAGTACCCTGTAAGGGAATAAATTGTATGTTAAGTAAAATATCTCACTAAAATTGTGTAAAAATTATACTTCTAGGATCCCTTTAAGTTAAAATTTTTAGGACTAACAGGAAAAAACTTTAAATTATTAATATGGTTAGAAGCCACAGTCTTCTATTAGAAGAACTAAATAACCTGAATAACCAGAAGTGGCATAATAATCAGTTCCCTCTTGGAGTTCTGGAATCATTTATAGAATGACTATAAACAGAGCTTAGCACATTCCAGAAGGGTCTCAAGCAAGGAGTTGGGAAACTTCAGATTTAAAGCTTGGTAGCTGGTAAAAAACAAATAGAAAAAAACAAAAAAAAATGTGGTGAGTAGTCTCTAATGATAATGATACTTATGTGAGCTCAATTTAATTGACAGTGGGGCTTACACCATATACATTGATTCTTCCAGTGCTTAGAGTCATTGCTCAAAACTACCTTCTCTTTTGACGTCCTTTTCAACAGAAGTGAGGACTTCTAGACGAAGGCTCGACTTCACACAATCATAGTCATACCAACTGAATCTTCTGTAAATTAGTAATACCACAAAAATTTGGAAAGCCCAGAAGGACAGTGTTATGTTTCCAGTATACAAATGGAAGCTTTAGGATTACAGCTGAAAGAGAGAATAACTGTGGTGTCCAGAGTTAACTGAGTGAAGACCACAATAAAGACTCAAAAATGGTGTAGTGGAAAAATTACTGGACAGTAAATCCAATATGGCATTTACAATCTTGTTTTCATTTGAGTGATTCTAACAGATCTTCTTTTGACAATATTTATTTTCTTCAAATAATTATACTGAACAATTACCGTTCTCATGTAATATGCAACAGTGTCACTGCCTTCGTGGAATTCCCTCTCCTAGAGTGTGAATTGGATTTAGAGACTCCCCTGTAACAAATACAGAAAATCAGAAGTTAGTGGTTGTCAGCCCACTATTAGGCCATTTTCATGCTGCTGAGAAAGACATACCTGAGACTGGGAAACTTACAAAAGCAAGAGGTGTAATAGACTTAGAGTTCCACATGTCTGGGGAGGCCTCACAATCATGGCAGACGGCAAAGAGGAGCAAGTCATATCTTACATGGATGGCAGCAGGCACAGAAAAGAGTTTCTGCGGGGCAACTACCATTTTTAAAATGATCAGATCTTGTCAGACTCATTCACTATCACAAAACTGTGCAGGGAAACCATCAGATCTCAAATGACTCATTTACTATAATGAGAACACTGCAGGAAAGACACGCCCCCATAATTTAATTCCGTTCCACTGGGTTCCTCCCATAACGTGTGGGAATTGTGGAAGTTACAATTCAAGATGAGATTTGGATGGTGACATAGCCAAACCATATCAGCCATAAAAGACCATGAGAGACTATCTCACTCCTTTTGTTCCCTCTCTCTCTGTCTTCCCTTGATTTATGCTTTCTGTCTCTCAGATTTCTTATTGTGGGGAAAGCAATATCTCACACAGCGAGAAGTTCTATGGAGAGGTGCACAAGGCAAGCAACTAATAATTTCAGGCAACAGCTTTGTGAGTGAACTTAGAAGAGGATTCTTGCCCAGTCAACCCTAGAGATAAACGCAGCCTTGGTTGATACCTTCTTTATAGCCTTGGAAAGACCTTGAACAGGAGACACCCAGCTAAGCCACTTTCAGATTCCTGATAATCAGGAACTGTGTGAGTATAAGTATTTTTTTCTTTAAGTCACTAAATTTTGTGGTAATTCCTTATGTGGTAATAGATGATTAATTCCCCTAATAAAGAAATTATAATAGACTAAGAATAATGAGCTATAAATGTGTACATTTATATATTCACAGAGGGAAGAATGATGAGTTATTTTTTACTCCCCCAAATCAATAGGAGATTATGTCACAGATTCTGACATTTTAAATCGTTTAAATCTTTACTTACAAATATTCTGATGATTTTCTCCCTCACTGTAAAATTCTTTTGTTTATTCTTCTGAACAAATATTGTGAGTCTCCTTATTTTCACACATATTTGAATATTTTTTAACAAATACAAGCTTTATAATATTTAATTTATCAGACTTGTTTTTGAAATACATACTTAATCTTGCTTACTCATCTCCTTTCTTCAAATATACATTTAAAATATCTTTAAAAATTCATATGTACTTGACTTTGTATCTTTATATTCCTCATATTTTCAAACTGTACACTTCAATCATTTTAAATATGTATATACATAGATATAGATATTAGCCAATGCTTTTATGTTTGTGTATTTGTGAGTAAAAGAGCCTTCTTATTCTATGGATAAAAGGCAGGAGGTGATTGCTAGCATCTTGGATTTTATTTATATATAAAATAAAGACAGCTATGTGTTAAGACATTGTGTGTTCAGTATTTCAATTTCTTCCACTTTCAATCTTGGGAGATTGTGTGTTTCCAGGAATTTATTAATTACTTGTAGGTTTTCTAGTTTGTGTGCAAAGAGTTGCTCACAATAGTCTCTGACGGTGTTTTTGTATTTCTGTGAGGCCTGTTGTAGTGATACTTCATCATTTCTGATTGTGCTTACATTAATCTTCTCTCTTTCGTTTTTTAATCTAGAAAATGGTGTATCAATTTTGTTTATTCTTTCAAAAAAATTTTTGTTTTCACTGAATGTTTGCATGGATTTTCGCATCTTAATTTTGTTCAGGTCAGCTCTGATTTTGGTTTTTCCTTATCTTTTGCTAGCTTTGGGGTTGGTTTGCTCTTGTATTTTTTGTTCCCTTTAGTATGATGTTAGGTTTTTAATTTGAGACCTGTAACTGTATGGTTTTGAGAGATCTTCTTGGTATTGACTGCTATTTTTAATGTGGTTGAAGAATATGGTTGGTATAATTTTGATTTTTTGGAATTTTTGAGATGTGCCTTGATAATCTGTCTAACATTGTCTGTGAGGTGTTGAAAACTTCCACTATTATCATGTGCTTGTCTAAATCTGTTTGTAGGTCTCTAAGAACTTGTTTTATAAATGTGAGTGCTCCGATACTGAGTGTGTATATATTTAGGATAGTTGCGACTTCTTGTTGAGTTGAAACCTTTATCATTATGTAATACCTTTCTTTTTCATTTTTGATTGTTGTTGGTTTAAAGTCTGTTTATCTGATACTAGAATATCAACCACTGCTCTTTTTGGTTTTCCATTTGCTTCTCATTTCCTTTCATCCTTTTACTTTGAGCCTGTGAGTGTCACTGCATGTGAGATAGATCTCTTGAAGACAGCATACAGTTGAGTATTGCTTTTTATTCAACTTGTCACTCTGTGTCTTTTAGGTGGAGGGTTTAACCCATTCACATTCAAGGTTAATATTGAAATGTGAGAATTTGATCATATCATGTTGTTATCTGGCTGTTACGTGTGCTTGATTTTTTAGTTTGTTTATAGTGTCAGTGGGCTATGTCCTTAACTGTGTTTATGCTGTGGCAGGTAATAACCTTTCATTTCCATGTTTAGCATTCCCTCAAGGACCTCTTGTAAGACAGGTCTAGTGGTAATGAATTCCTGTAGCATTTGTTTGTCTGAAAATATTTTATTTCTCCTAATCTTTGAAGCTTCATTTTGCTAGATATGAAATTCTTGGTTGGCCTTTCTTTTCTTTTTTGTTAATTTTGAGACAGAATTTCACTCTGTCACCCAGGCTGGAGTGCAGCAGTGTGATCTTGGCTCATTGCAACCTTCACCTCCCAGGTTTAAGTGATTCTCATACTTCACCCTCCCAAGTACCTGGGATTACAGGTATATGCCACCATGCCTGGATAATTTTTGTATTTTTAGTAGAGATGGGGTTTCACTATGTTGGCCAAGCAAGTCTCCAACTCCTGGCCTCAAGTGATCTGGCCACCTTGGCTTCCCAAAAACTGGGATTATAGGTGTAAGCTACTGCCCCTGGCCAGGATTTCTTTTCTTTAAAGATGCTGAATATATGTCCCCAAACTTTCCTGTCCTGTAGGGTTTCTCCTAAAATGTCTACTGTTAGCCTGATAAATTTCCCTTAGTAGGTAACCTGCCCCCTCTCTCTAACTGCCTTTAACAATTTTTTTTTCAGGTTGTCCTTGAAAAATCTGATGACTATGTATCTTGGGAATAGTAATCTTGCATAACATCATGCGAGTGTGCTCTGAATTTCTTTAATTTGCATTTTGACCATTCTAGAGACATTGGGAAAATTTTCATGGACAAAATCCTCAAATATGTTTTCTAAGCTGGTTACTCCCTCTGCTTCTCTTCCAGGAATATCAATGAATTTTAGGTTTAGTCTGTTTGAATAATTCCATATTTTTCAGAGGTTGTGTTAATCTTTTTAAATTCTTTTTTTTCTTTATTTTTTGTTTGCCTATATTTATTCAAAGGCTTGGTCTTCAAGCTCTGAGATTCTTTTGTCAGGTTAGTCTATTCTATTTTTAATGCTTATAATTGGATTTTAAAATTCTTATAGTAAGTTTTTCGATTCCAGAAGTTCATTTGTTTCTTTCTTGAAAGGACTATGTCGTATTTCAGATTTTGAATTATTTTATCTCATGAGCCTCTTTGCCATCCAAATTCTGATTCTATGTCTATCTCGTTAGCCAGTAATTAGTTCAAAAATTGAAATAGTAATAAAAATTCTTACAAACCAAAAAAGCCTGAATCAGATGGATTCACTGCTGAATTCTACCAGGTGTACAAAGAAAGATTAGTACCCATCCTACTGAAATTATTAAAAAAAAATAAGTAGAAGAGACTCCTCCTAGATTCAGTCTACAAAGGGAACATCATTCTGATACTAAAGCCTGCCAGAAACGTCATGAAAAAGAAAACTTTAGGCAGGTCAATATCCCTGATTTACATAGCTACAAAATAATAAAATACTGGCAAACCAATCCAGCAGCACATCAAAAAATTAATTAACTACAATCCAATAGGCTTTATTCCTGGAATGCAAGGCATGTTCAACACACATAAATGTGATTTATCACATAAACCAAATTAAAAACAAAAACCACATGGTCATCTTAATAGATGCAGAAAAGACTTTTGATAAAATTTAACATATATTTATGTTTAAAACCTTTGACAAATTAGGCATCAAAAGAACATACCTCAAAATAATAAGAGTCATCTATGACAAACACACACTAATATCATACTGAATGAACAAAAGCTGGAAACATTCCCTTTAACAACTGGAAGAAGACAAAGATGCCCATTCTCACCACTACTATTCAACATAGTGCTGGCAGTCTTAGCCAGAGTAATCAGGCAAAAGAAAGACACAAATGCCATCCAAATAAACAAAAGGAAGTTTGCTGATGATATGATTCTACACCTAGAAATCTCACTCTACCAAAAGCCTCCTAGAAGTGATAAATGACTTCATTAAAGGCTTGGGATACAAGATCAATGCACACAAACTAGTTCAATTTCCATAACTAATAATGTCTTGGTAGACAGCTAAGTCAAGAATGCAACCCCATTTACAATAACCACAAAACAATACAATACCTAGGAATGCATCTAACCACAGAAGTGAAAGATCGTTAAAATGAGAATTACAGTGCACTGGGGCAATAAATGAGAGATGATACAAACAAATGGAAAACCATTCTATGCTCTTGAACAAGAAAAATCAATATTATTAAAATGGCCAGACTGCCCAAAGCAAGTATTGATCGTCACTTCTATCAAACTATCAACATAATTTTCAACTGAAAAAATATATTAAAACTAGAAAAAATCTATTCTAAAATTCATATGGAACCAAAAACGTGCTTGAATAACCAAAACAATCCTGAGGAAAAAGAACAAAGCCCAAGGCATCACACTACCTGACTTCAAACTAAAGGTGACAGTAACCAAAACAGCATGATATAAATACAAAAACAGACACATAGATCAATAAAACTGGATAGAAGACCCAGAAATCAACCCACACACCTACAACCACTCAATCTTTGAAAAAGTTGACAGTAACAAGCAATGGGAAAAGGATTCCCCATTCAATAAATGGTTCTGGGATAACTGACTAGCCATATGCAGAAAGTTGAAACTGGATGCCTTCCTTTCAAAATGTACAAAAATAACTGAAGATGTAGTAAATACTTAAGTGTAAGATCTGAAACTATAAAAATCCTAGAATAAATCCTAGGAAATACCATTGTGAACATTGGCCTTTGCAAAGGATTTATGACTAAGTCCCCAAAAGCAATTGAACAAAAACAAAGATTGACAACTGGGACCTAATTAAACTAAAGACCTTCTGAACTATGTAAGAAACTATAAATAGAAGAAATGGACAACTCACAGAATTAAAGATGTTCACAAACTATGCATCCAACAGATGTTTAATATCCAGAATCTATAAGAAACTAAATTCAACAAGCAAAATACAAATAACCACATTCAAAAGTGGGCAGAGGACATGAACAGACACGTCTCAAAAGAAGATATACAAGTGGCCAACAAATACATGAAAAATTCTTCAACATTACTAATCAGTAGAGAAATGCAAATCTAAATCACAATTTGATACTGTCTCACACCAGTCTGAATAGCCATTTTTAAAAAGTCAAAAATAGCAGATGTTGCTGAGGTTGAGTATCAAAAAGAACATTTATACATTGTTGGTGAAAATGCAAATTAGTTCAGGCACTGTGGAAAGTGGTATGAGCTTATCTCAAAGAATTTAAAACAGAACTACCATTTGACCCAGCAATCCCATTTCTAAGTTTATTACCCAAAGGAAAATTAATTATTCTACCATAAAGACACATGCACTCATATGTTCATTGCAGTACTATTCACAATAGCAAAGCCATGGAATCAACCTAGACATCCATCAATAGTTGAATGAATAAAGAAAATGTGGTAACTATACACCAAGGAACACTACACAACCATAAACAAGAAAGAAATCATGTTCTTTGCAGGAACATGGAATCAGCTAGAGACTATTATCCTAAGAAAACAAGCACAAGAACAGCAGACCAAATACCACATGTTCTCATTTACAAGCAGGAGCCAAACATTGGGTACACATAGTCACCAAGACAGGAGCAATACACAGTGGAGACTATTTGCTGAGAGAGGTGGAATAAGAGTGTGGGTTGAAATGCTATCTGTCAGGAACTATACTCACCACCTGGGTGATGGGATCACTCATACACCAAACCTCAGTGATATGCAATTTACCCATGTGGCAAACCTGCACATGTGTCTGTGAACCTAAAATAAAAAAGAGAAGAAAAATGAAAGAAATTGTGTGACATAGTCTATTTCCTTTGGCTATTTAATGCTTGTGTTGTTTCTTCCAATCTACAGGTTGTTCTTTTTGGCTTGTTTGTTTTTTAGTTATTGGCAAAATCATACACAGTTAATCTTTGAGCAACATGGGTTCAAACTGTTCTAATTCACTTTCAATAGGAGTTTCTTCGGCCTCTGCCACCCTTGAAACAGCAAAACTAACCCCTCCTCTTCTTGCTCCTCCTCAGCCTACTGAACATGAAGACAACGAGGATGAAGAGCTTTAGGTTTATCCACTTCCATTTAATGAATTGTAAATATATTTTCACTTCCTTATCATTTCCTTAATAGCATTCTATTTTCTCCTAGCTTTCTTTATTATAAGAATACAGTATATAATACATCCAATGAACAAAATATGCATTAATTGACTACAGGTGTTACCAGTGCTGTTTCTGGTCAACAGTATTTAAATTTGGAAGGAGTAAAAGTTATAAATAAATTTTCAACTGCATGAGGGTTAACACCCCTAATCCCCACATTGTTCAAGGGTCAAGTGTATATATAAGTATATATATGTTATATATATATAATAATGTGTATATATGTTATATATATATAAATGTGTATGTATATGTATATATGTATACTCTCTGAACATTTGCCTTTTTGGGAGAATTTGACAGTATTTTTTTTTCAGTTAGGGAAGTGGTATTGCAGTGGAGCTATCAGTTGCATTTATGCTGCACTGTTTCAAGAAGTTGGCTGCCTTCCTCTTCTTCATAATATAGGACAGAATGCTCATCGTCCATGTATTTATTAATTCCTTTATTTCATAGTTCATATATCCAAAGGCATTCATTGACTTTTAGTGGATAATAAACACTCTGTCAACTTAAAGCCAAGGAGTCATCTTTTTGAAGTGAATGTCCAGTACAGGAGATGGACGGGGCAACATTTAAGCTTGTTTTTGCTAAGCAGCAATGAAGATTGAGAATAAAGCCGTTTCTAACGAGTAGATAGCTTAGCCTTAAACAGGATCTAACCAAGCTATGAAAATTTCCTTTTCAATATAATCCAAAATTTGGCTTTGCCTTTCTATAAATGCCATGTTTTTATCAGATAAAAATCTCTATAGTTTATGTTTAATTTATATACAAAACCAAGTTCTCGGTTTATTTATTAATTGAGCATGGAAGATTATTTTTTAGTTTTCTTAATTAGTAAGTTGATTCTATTATTTAATTATTTTGAAAAAATTATTTTCATTTGTTTCCCCAGTTGTGTTAGCCTCAATTTAAATTTAAACATTTAAATACTTTTTAATGATTTCACACATCACATTCTATTTTCTATTTTCTGATCCTAACTAAACTTTTTTTCCAGATATTCATACATTCAGGTGATTTATGCTAATCATGCTTCTTGTTTAAGCTTTTTCTTTTCACCGAAATATACTCCACTTTCTTAAGTTGTGATCAATTCTTCAGCATTTAATTACTTTCTTAGCCCCAAAGTAAAAGTTTTACTTGTGAAAATGATGTGTTAGACTAAAATATGCTCTATCACTTTACACAACTTTAATTAGAGAATTCCAGATAAGTTTTTGTCAAAACAAATTTATTAATACATTGACTTTTGGATCCACTGAAAAATGAATTATTCACTGGAATCTTAGATTCCTGGATTCTATTGTTCTTTATTTTGTTTTGTTTTAAAATTAGCTACTTATTTTTAAAACCGAGTTTGTTGTAATACATGGGTGTAATATTATATTAAAACATTCATAAATTTCTAGGACACGTTAACTCTATAATTTTTAATCCATAATCATCATATTTTCCATTTTAATTCTAACAATATCTTATCTAGTTGATGAATAAAAATTATTACTAGGATAATTTGGAATAAATAATCCTAAAACTATGACTTTACATTTTTTGTGACACTAAAATAAATTTTATGCATATTTGCTTTAGTTAAAAGTTATTTTCCTGTTTTAGAAATTATACAATACAGTCTCTGATGTTTTGTATACAAGAACATTGACTGCTGTAGATCAGTGTAAGAATCAGTTTTACTCATTCATCAAACTCAAATTCCTAAATTACATCATGCCAACATTATGGTAAGCATTCTAATTAAGTTTTGTTAGAAATTAAAATATCAAATTTTATCTTTGTTAAGATTATATGATTAGACACAAGTTTTATCCTGAATTGTAGAAAACAACTACACAAAACAAAAAAATTATAGGCAGTAAATAAGGTCATAATGAACTAGCAGGTAAAACTTTGATTTTAATAGCAATTTGTATAATGATCGTTTTTAAGAGATGTGAGCCATAAATCTAAGTTTTGTTTTCATCTGAAATTTTCAATGAAATATCATTTGGAAAGTTTTGATTTGACAAATTAGCTTTTGATATATGTAAATAATGTAAGACCTACATATGCATTGTTCCATTTTCATCTAGCTCTTTCATTTGATAGGAAATTAATAACAAACACTTCTCCAATCTCTCCCCTAATTTCCGTCCTCACTGATATATTACTCCTTAATCATCTTATCTCAGACTTGTATATTATTTATGTTCTAGATGGTATCTATCAGCATCTACTGTTATATTTTTTGAACAAATGAACAGCTCTCAAATGCTATAATATCTCCTGTTTTCCCCCGGGTTTTCCCGGGTTCATAAATTTTAGACGTCAGATTATATTCCCCATTGTATTCGTATTAATGGTGATAAGTTAAGCTCTCTTTCAGAAAGAAATCAAAATGTCTTAGAATGTTAAATAAGACCTTTCACAATGAGCTTAAACTTTTTACTAACAGAAACTACTTCAATGCCCATCCTAATTTTCTCATCACTTCTTTATTGCTAATACTAATTTCTGCATTGTGTCTTGCAAAATCATGAATTCTAGGCTATGTAAGAAGTTCAGTTTCTAGGAAGAACTTGGGTAGGCTATCAAGGCCTTAAAGAGGATAAACAAAAAAAACCCACTCTAGATGAATTTGGGTCAGTAAAGGGATATGCAAGGAGAGTCAATGTTTTGCAAGGGAATAAGTTAAGAACCAAAGCAGAAAAGAACAGTGATGGTGAGGGTGGGAATTTGGGGGTGGTACAAGGAACGTTACAAGATATAGGTCAGCAGATCTTGACTTTGGCTGTAAGTAATTACAAATAAACAGCAGCAGCAGCACCATCAATTACAACAGTGACAAGAAAAACTGGCCTAAACAGTTTGTAGCTGGATTGTGTTTTATAATTTGAAGTCCAGAGGTGAAACGAAAGTAAGATCAATTGTTCATTAATGTCATAAAAAATCATTTTCATCCATCTACCCATCCTATAAGGGAGCAATTATCTATGTGTGATTTCCTTTCTGTTCACAAAATAAGTGATCATTGCAACTACAATTGTGTGTTTCATTGTTCCTACTTAACAGGCAAGTTCCCAATGCTATTGCCTTCAGCTAGATGTGTTCAATTTAAGTCATGTGCCTGGTCTTAGATTAATAAGAGTCACCATTGAAATATCATGCATTAATTGGCTTAGAACAAACAGAATACAATTCCGCAGATAAAAATAGAGACCCTGAGTCATATAGGATATGGGATCAGTAAATAGAAAAATTACAGTTTCCTTTACCAAGGAAACAAAATGATTCCAATAAAGCAAATATATGCCCAATGTAAATAATAAATACATGAAATGAACAAGTAATACATGGCTAACAAATAAATAATTTTAAAAAATGTATAAGAAGAAAATTAGTTTAAAAAAAAGCTCAGAAGGTTCAGAGCAAACTATATGGATCACATTGTATTTTGGGAGATTTCCTGTATTGTTTGTAAACAGATGGTGCAATAAAACTGAAATGGTATCACCCTTGGAGTAAAATCAACTTGGGCCAGTTTACTACTTGCCATTTACTTTCTATACAGCTTCTAATGAGTAAGTTATTCTTTTTTGAATTTCAGTTTCCTTCACTATAAAAATCTTAATTTTCCCTAAATAGTGTAGGTATGAAGATGAAATAAAATGATTTATAAAATACGTTAAACTCAGAAATCATCCTTGTCCTTAGTGAGTGTTGTAAGAGAATGCTATTCTTTCCTCTGATGTATTGGCAAACTTCAAGACACAGGTAAAAATCACTATTTGTTTATTATTTCCAGTAAAGAGTTTGAAAAAAAATAGACACCCTTTTACCTTTTTCTGGATCCATGGCCCTTTGCGACATATCCTTGCAGCTCTTCCAAACAAAAGACGGAGTCCATTTTCCCAACCGTTGACTCTGAGCAGGGCCTGTAACTTGCTTTGACTAATAGAATGCTGCGAGCATGACATCATGCCAGCCTATGTCTGGATTTCGAGTCCTTTCACAGTTCTCTTAATTCCCTGTGCCTACATGTGAACAAGTTTAGGCCAACATGCAGAAGGATGTTGATTGCATGGACCAGAATTGAATTAACCTAGTTTTTCAGCTGTAGTCCCAGATATGAGATAAGCCAATCAGAATCACCATATCTAATCACAGACACATGAGCTAGGGCAGTTGCTAGCTGTTCTGCAATTGTGAGTGCTAACTAAGTACTTGTTATTTTAAACCACTAAATTCTGGTGATAAGTTTCCCAGCAATAACTAACTAGTGCACAAGTACTAAATCCTAAGGCAGATTTAATCGACCCTGCTCTGTTAACAGCACATTGCACTCCTTCATTTGCCATTGTCCACATTATTTTGACTTGATATTGTCTGTCTTTCTCAGTGGATCATATATCCAACAAGGATAGTGGCCCTTTCTTGCTCTTCTTTATAACCTTACAACTAGGTTAAATGCCCGAGACATAATAGATACGTAGTAAATGCTATTCACTGGTGAGTTCAGTCAAAGTTCTCAGGCTGTTTGTAACATGTTGGCACAATTTAAGGATCCTCTTGTTTCCTTAGCTCATCTAGATAATGCAGTGATGACTTGCTTTATGTTTTCTCATCGCCGCAGAGGCTTGAAACATCCTGAGAGATTCAATGACATTTGCTATTCAAACATTTTTGTTCCAATTAATAGTGGTGCTTCTCAAGGGGAAATGCAGCACAAATGACTGGTCTCAGAGACATTCTCTTTTTGGGATAACTGAGGAAGAAAATCAAAATATGCCATAGTTTTAATGAAAACAGTCTGCATAATTCTCAGTAGAAGTGGGAAACCGGGAATTGTATTGTGAAATAGAGCGTGTCAGACAGAATGTGACCATTGCTCTCAGCTACTATCACTGGAATAAATCAACAGCACAATCAATGAATTGACCTAGTTATCTTTTTGACAAACCTGTAAGGATTCCATTATTTTACAGTGTTATTCTTTTAAAAATCAAAATGTATGTATTCTTCCTTTAAATTTCCTACCTGTTAACAATAAAGCAAAAATAATTTAAGTAGGTTGATGCAAAAGTAATTGCGGTTTTGTCATTACTTTTAATGGCAAAACCTGCAGTTACTTTTGCACCAACATAATACATTAAACTCACTACCACCCTATAGAAATTTAGCTCATTCACACAGACATATTATCAGAACATATTTGTGAGGCATTTTGAAAGTATAAATGTCACTTTTGTTTTAATGATCCCAACCACCTAGGAAGGCAGTTTGAGGAAGTATTGTTCATTGTATTTAATATTAGAGTCAGCAGAATCACAAATAATTAGTGTTTTGAATTTTACAAAGTAGTAAAGAATCAAAATTGGAAAAAACCTTTACTTCAAAATTGTCCTTTTCTGAGCAAAATAAATTTGATTTTACTTAATTAAAGAAACAAATCGTTATGTTACCTCCTCCTTTCTTTTTTCTTCTATCATTGAACATCTGGTTACTTATTTAACTCAGAGTTTTAGTTCAGAGTATCAAGGAGTACCATAGAAACTTCAAACCCTAATATCTAATGGTAATAAACATGTGTGAAGTAAGGAAGACATTACCCATGACTTTTAAAAAAAAAAAAAGCTCTAAGGTGAGGGTCATAAAGAGTACACATCTCATGGTTTCTCAAGTGATTAAAGTCTAAAGGGGTTTGCAGCCTGAGATGAATCTGGAGTTAATTGTTAGATATATGTTTTAGAGAAGAATCATTCTTCAACTTCATAGCACAACATCACCCATTCATCAATTAAATTAATCAATTTATTCACGCATTAATACTTTCATTGATGAAGTGTCTGCTATCTTCCAGGTGTCATGCTAAGTTCTGGCTATATGACAGTAAACAAAACCGTTGTGCCTGGCTCACTTTTGTGGGAGATACAGATTTTCAGCAAATATACACACAATTATAAATTTTGAAATTATAATAAAAGTTACTGAGAAGGCAGAAAAAAAAAAAAAAAAAAAAAAAAAACTTAGATTCCCTGCAAGGAAACAAACAGAAAAAAGAGGGAAGGGAAAGATATTTAAACAGAACTGAATGGCAAGCAAACTAAGATAATTAAAGAAAAAAGTGTGAGAAGGGTGAAAGTGGGAAGCCCTGAGGAGCTGCTGGATGGTAGTTAGTGTATCCAAGACTGCCAAGAGGTAAATTTGGGAGTAGTGGGAGAAGCCAGGTCACAGAGAACCCTGAAGATCATGTCAGAAGATTGATTTTATTCTAAGAGCTTTGAAAATCATGTAGACAGATTTTAAACTGAGGAATGACATGTTTTAAGAACATCATGGATGCTATGCGGAGACAATGGAAGAATGGACATGAGGAAGCAAGGATGCAAAGCTACTGTAATACTACAGGCAAAATATTTTTTTGACTCAAGTTATTGTCGAACCATGAAGGTGAGATGAACTCTACACAGTTTTAAATTATTTTGGGGTAGAATGACACAAGGTGAGTGGTTGCATATGGAAGTTGAGAAAATATATTTATATCAAACACGACTTACAAGTTTCTACCTTGTATATAAAGGATATCTTGGCAGGGTGTGGTAGGTCATGCCTGTAATCCTAGCACTTTGGGAGGCTGAGGTGGGTGGATCACCTGAGGTCAGGGGTTCGAGACCAGCCTGGCCAACATGGTGAAGCCCTGTTTCTACTAAAAATACAAAAAAAAAAAAAAAAAAAAAAAGGTTAGCTGGGCATGGTGGCACATTCCTGTAATCTCATATTCTTGGGAGGCTGAGGCAGGAGAATCAATTGAACCCAGGAGTTGGAGGTTTCAGTGATCTGAGACTCCAGCCTGGGTGACAGAGTGAGACTCCATCTCAAAAAACAAAAAAGAAAAGAAAAGAAAGAGAGAAAGAAAGAAAGGGTATCATTTACTTTGAACACTTTCTGAATTCCTAGGAAAATTGTTATGGATGGATGTCGCAATAATTCAAGTCAGGACACACACTACAACATGGATGATACGACATGGTTGATACGATATGGATGAACATTAAAGACAGCGTGCTCGTGGAATAAGTCAGTCACAAAAGAACAGTTGGATAATTCCACTTATACAAGGTATCTAGAGTCAGAAAGTAGTTTGGTGGCAGTCAGGGGCTGTGCCAGCAAGGAATTAGTAGTTAGTGTTTAACGGGTACAGTGCTTCAGTTGGAGAACATGAAAAAAGTTCTGGAGATGGACAGTTGTGATAATTGCACAAAAATGTGAATGTACCTATACCACTGAACTTTACATTTAAAAATCATTTCAATGGTAAATTTTGAGTTATAGACATTTTACCACAATTAAACAAAAACAGAAAAAAGTGTTGAACTCAGCCACAGACTATGAAATTTACCTGGATGAATTTATAAAAACTACCATGCATATTTAAGAATATATTCTATATCAATTTAATGTATAACTTTAATGTGTGTGAACTAAAATACAATGTGGGAAATTTTGCCCTCTTCCTGTGGCTGCATTATCTGGAAATGCTTTGAGAGTGTTTTGCATGCTCTGTGTGTCAGGTTTTAGGCATTTTTTTGTCCTTGTTAAGATGTGGTACTCCACTTTCCCTCATTTTAAGTAACTTTCACTTGACTTTCATTTCCATACCAATAAGTTCATTCTAGCAATAAAATTTTATTGTCACTCTTTCCAAGTTTTTATTTTCACCTTTTTATGAATACTATCAGGAGACAAGAAAGAGCT
Organism: Theropithecus gelada; assembly: GCF_003255815.1. NCBI lineage: Eukaryota > Metazoa > Chordata > Mammalia > Primates > Cercopithecidae > Theropithecus > Theropithecus gelada. The sequence continues at coordinate 41,471,002 of NC_037670.1, read as the reverse complement.
TTACCCTTATATACCAATGTGCCACTCAAATTTATTTTCTGAAGTTAATCAAAAAGTTTTGGAGAATTTATTTTCCCTTATGATTATCTAAATGTGTCAATTCCCATATCATATAGGTATTCTAAAAATTCAGCACCACAGAAGACCACATTAATGCCATCGTAATATTTTAATCATTGGACTGAGTGGATTTTAGTCTTTTTAAATGAAAAGAGGATTCCACCTTCTCTACCCCCTACCCTGGCTCAATATCTTGCACATAATAGGTGCAGGAAAATAATTTACTGATATGGTAGATATGTGCCATCTGCCCATCAAGGGGTAGTAGAGGTGTCTGGTGTTAGGAACAGCAGTAAAGTTCAAGTTCCCAACTCAGAAGTAGCATCTCTGTGGGGTAGTGGTGGTTGCAGAACAGTAAAGGTCATTGTATTTTGTGCTAGGTGGTAGCAATGACAATTTCAACGGTGTTTTTTTTAGAACACATTTTTTTCTTTTTCGCATTCCTTCAGATTTTTTTTTTCCTGGAAGCAGAGCCTCAATTCTGTGTTTCCAGGTTTTGTAATGAATCGAATACACTTTTAATTAAGTATGTCTCGGTTTCAACAAGTAAAAATTGATTCCATTCTTTAGAACAAATAACCTGACTGATAAAATTGATAGAAGCCTTCATTCATTCATCCAGTTGTTTATCAATTGTAAATGGCATTTATCAGTCTATCTTTCATTCAGTCACTTATACAAACATTTATTTAGCATCTACTTTTTCCCAAGGTCTGACTTGGGTAAAGAGTAAGAAAAGATCTAAAATATATATATCTGCTTCAAAAGTATTTAAATGTACTCAAGGGGCCTGCTATGTAAGTGGACAATCACAGCAACAGTGCGGTGAGCATTACAAATAAATACTCAGAAAGCAATGTATGAAAACAAAGAGGGACAACCTTGACAGGCTTGGGTGATTAAGGAAGACTTCTCAGAAACAACAGTGTTTCTCAGTGTGATTTATAGATCATTTGCATTAGAGTCACCTGCTGGGGTTTAAACATCGCAAGTTGATTGCCTTTTTCTGTTATGTACTGAATCAAAATATTTGACTTTTTACCCAGGAATCCATATGTGGAACAAACATTCTAGAAATATAAGTAAGTCGGGAAAGTGAAGGGAAACGATCTGGAAGATGCTTTTGCAAAGTCCTGGAAGTAAGAGAGAACAGTTGAATGTTTAGTATCCTAAGAACAAAGGAGCCAGAGGGACAGATACAGTAACTTCAAGTATGTCTGGCTTAGTATATTTTGACATTTATGTGAACTATCAAAGTTTGGGGTCAAAGAGATGTGGATTTTTATCTTCCACTAAGGACACTGACCATGGTGCTTCAGTTTTGCTTGCTATAGTTTTTCCATCTTGACAGAAAGAAGAGTGAGAGCAACTCATAGGGAGATGGTGAGAATTACATTTACTTAATTGTATAAAGACACTCCCTCTCAATAAAGGGTAGTTTCATAATATTCATATGTATTTTTGCCAAAAAGAGTTGTTTGTTTGCTTGGTTAAGTATCTTGCCAAAGAAGTGTTTATGGTAATTCACTTTATGCAGTGTACAGAGAGCAGCTGTGCAGAGGGAAACTTAATAAATGGCTTTTTAACAACAGTCATGATAGTGGTTTGTACCTTCTTAAATTCTGTTTAATGTTATTGAGTTTGTATTACATTCTGCTAAAGAAACATGGGCCTTTGAAAAGCACACGGGAATGTATTTGTTGATTATATGAAAATTGGCTCTGATTCTGCTTGCAAAAAAATAGCAAATGAAAGATAGATATATTTGGCCAAATGTCAAACAAAATATTTTTAAATGTATTGGGAATATCTTAACAGATGTTTCCCAATGTTTAATATTGTTTTGGTGAAGTTTAGTTTAATATTGTATTTGGTGAAAATCATATTGGCATAATATTTTCATTCAGAGCTAAACTACTTTTTTTAAAGAATGTAAAAACGGTATCCCCCCCATCTGATTATGACCCTTTTGTTATTGATTTGAGTAAAAGCGAGAGGACTAGAACAATTATGCTTGAAATCACTCTTCATTGAGGCGTTCCATTTTTGGTGTTTCATGCTGCGCTTGTTTTCTTGATTTCCCATGAAATCAGATATTATTTTCTAATTATGGCAGCACAATAACAGCTGAGCTACAGCAAGCTCTTCTTGTTACTGGGTTTTGTAAACAAGGTACTGATGATTTCAGCAGATGTCCCGGATTTGAGATCTTTTACTTCTTTCTAGGCAGGGGATGCTCAAACCATAGACACAAATCTGCTATACCAGGAATAATGTGCTAATCACATGGTCAGTAACCCTAAGATTTTTAGCTATTACTCCCGAAAACCTTGTCTGCACAGGAACTACACTAGCTGTCTGTTCCCCTAAAATGGTTTTCATTTCTTCTAACATTTACTTGTTACTTAATACTAATGTATTTTAATATTTTATGGTATTTACTGCTCTGCATAACAACTGTACTTGTTCACCAACATTTGTTCTCTGTTTTATGTCATGAACATGAACATATATGTCTTCTTATTGTCTTTTTGGGTTTTTTTTTTTTAGTGGGGGGTGGAATTGCTGTTTTTATTATCCACGGTCCGCTGACTATCTATTCCTCACCATGTCGTGCAAAGCCTTCTACAATTTGATGTTAACTGGCCTTTTTACAGGTTGAGTATCCCTTCTGTAGAAATGTTGGGGGGTCCAGAAATGTTTCAGATTTCAGATGTTTTTAAATTTCATAATATTTTCACATATATAATGAGATATTTTGGGGATGGGACCCAAGTCTAAACAGGAAATTCATTTTTATTTCATATACCCTATATAACATAGCCTAAGGGTAATTTCACTATATATACAAAATATATTTTAAATATATTTCCCCAAGACTGGAACGCAGTGGTGCAATCTCAGCCTACTGCAACCTCTACTCCCAGGTTCAAGTGATTCTCCTGCCTCCGCCTCCAGAGTAGCTGGGAATAGAGGCACGTGCCACCATGCACCACCAAACCTGGCTAATTTTTGGTATTTTTAGTAGAGATGGGGTTTCACCATGTTGGTTGGGCTGGTCTCAAACTCCTGGCCTCCCAAAGTGCTGGAATAACAGGTGTGAGCCACTGTGCCTGGCCTCATACAATATTTTCAATACTTTTTTGGTATGAAACAAAGTTTTGACTGCATTTTGTCTGTGCCCATCACATGAAGCCAGGTATGGAATTTTCCACTTGTGGCTTCATGCTGATGCTCAGAAAGTTTCAGATTTTGCAGTATTTCAGATTTCAAATTTTTGAATTAAGAACGCTCAACTCGCACCACATGTTACATCCCTTACAAATCTCTCATTCTATCTGAAGTAGGTTCTTTGGGATGCCCGTAATTTTTCCATCTTTATGCCTTTGCTTACTCTGTTTTTCCCCTATGCACATTTTTCTCATAGTTCTACAAGTTTCAACTTTCAAACAATTATAAATGCTATCTTCTGTCCATGGATATTTAGAAGAGTTCTATCTTGCTATAACAAAGAAGCTGCAGTGGACAATGTTGCCTATGTCTTCATGTGTGTATGTGGAACAGTTTCATTGGGAATACACTCACACATATATTATATGGAATTAAACCATGTAAATGCTCATGTTTACAAATTATCTGGAATTTGGTCTTGTGTAGTTGAACAAATTTGTATTTCTACCCGACAGTCGTGATAGTTCTCATGGCTCAATATTCAACGTTTAGTAATGCTAGATTATAAAAATATAATCATGATTTTTATAATTAAAAATTGCTGAATTTTTATACATCTAAATTTCTAAAACATTTCACCCAATGTGTTACCCTGTATGAGAGCTTATTTTATGTGACAATTTGCTTGCCACAAGGGATGCCCAAATAACTGATTAAACATTTCTGGGTGTGTCTGTGAGTTTGTTTTCAGGAGAGATTAGTATTTGAGTTGAGTAAAACAAATGGCCTTCTCTACAATGCCAGTGAGCGTCATCCAATCCTTGAAAGCCTGGATGGAACAAAATAGTGAAGGGAGGTTGAATTTGCTCTTTTCTTGACTCCTTGAGCTGCAAGAATCTTCTCCTGTTCTTGGTGCTGCTGGTTCTCAGTCCTTCCAACTTGGACTAGAATCTGCACTATGAACACTCCAGCTGCCAAGCCTCCAGATAGGGACTTCCCAGCCTTCCTAGTCACTTGGGGCAATACCTTACAATAAGTATCTTCATATATATTCTACATTGTTCTGTTTTTCTCTGGTTAACCTGTCTAACACATTCATAACCTCATTTTGGTTTAATTGCATTTCCCTGAACACCTGTGACATTTTCTAAATATCAGAAGAATGGATAAAGTGTATTCATACAATAGAATAAAAATAGTGTAATTAATACAAAGAAACTGCATCTATGTTATCAACATAAGTGAGTCTTAAATAATAAAATTTTTATTAAAAAACGTGGAATATTTATCTATCATCTCCTACTACATATATAGTAAGATACCATTTATATAAAATCTAAAGATAGACTAATCAAGCTTATGTTGGCTTATTGATGCATTTATAAACAGTGCTGGGGCTCAGAAACTGATATCCCAAAATATGAAATTTTGAATGATGAACTCAAGAAGAAGCCGCATAGTCTCTCTGAACTTTCCCTCATCTTGTCTCTCAATCTTCTGTCTCTCCCAAACCACAGAATGAAGTTATTCTCGGACATCTCTTTATCGGCCTAAAATCTGTACCCACCAAAGAAGAAAACAATTACCTTTGCTCCCTTCCCTGAATCTTCATTCACAGGAAGAAAGAGTAAAGTCTGTCAACACACCTGGACAGACTTTTGTCATTGTATACTCTCTAAGCCCACAGAATTCCCCTAAAAATCATTTACTACTCCCCCTAAAATTATTCACTTTCCCAAATCTCTTTCCCCTAAGAAGCATACATAAGCACCAGTCCCCTGTTGGTTTGGGGTTAGTCACTCTGTGATTTTCCTCCATGCACATTAATAAAAATTTTCATGCCATTTCGCCTGTTAATCCGCCTTTTGTCAGTCAATTTTCAATGAACTTTTAATGGTTTCTCTTCACCTTTACAATTGCAAAGATGATTACTTCTGGGAACAGTGGATAGAGACTGACACTGTGTAGGGATACACAAGACTTTATTTGATTCTGGAATAGTTTATATTACAGATGGGTCCACAGTGTTTTATTTTCTCAACAGTTTTCTAGCTCAGAAATACTTTAATGATTAAAAACAAAAAAGGGATTGCATATAGATGATTCTATTTTATTCTCTTTGTTTTCTTACAAGAACTTTTTTTAAAAAAAAGAAGTGAGAACGGTGCCTAACTCCATTTCACTGTTACATTCCTAGTCTAAGCCACCACAGTCATTTGTCACTATTACTGCAGTTGGATGCTGAATGATCTCCCTCTTTCTATCTTCCCCTTAAATGGTCTATTTTATTTTGAAAATTACAATCCATTCTTCAAATATTTAAGTCATACCATATCCCTTTTCTGCTCTAAAACTTACAATCAATTTCCATCTCATTAGAGCAGCAAATAAACTCCATATAATGGCCATAAGACCTCCTGTCAATTATCTGTCTTTATCTTCTGCTAATCTACTGATCACAAATGCAGGAGAATATCTTAGAACTCTTGTTCTAGATAGCCATTTTGCTTGGAATACTTTTTCCAAAGATATGTGCTTAGCTAATCATGCATCTCCTTATCTCCTTCGGATTTTTTCTCATATCTGACTTTCTCACAGGGATCTACCTAAACCACCAAATTTAGTGCTATAGCGGGTACTCCAATGACACCATCTTGCTGCCGATCTTCCCTTATTACACTCTATTTTTTTCCATTTTCAATAGCTTGTCCATTTAAACGTGCAACATAATGCAATTATTTGTTAGGTGTACGGGTTATTGTGCATCTCCTCCACTAGAACATATGCTTCTTAAGGCAAGAAATCCTTATTTGGTTCAGCAATGATCTCAAGTAGCTAGACTATGTGGTACTCAATAAATATTTGTGAAATTAATACATAAATACATAACTGAGAAAAGAGAAAGTTTTCATATTTTACCTCATACTTATTCTGGGAAATTTCTCATGCAGCACTAAGTCGGCAGAGCAAGTGGCATTAAGTACAGTCATGCATTAATTAATGACAGAGTACACTTTGATAAGTACATTGTTAGATGATTTCAACATTGCGTAAAGATCATAGAGTGTCCTTACACAAGCTTAGCAGGTATAGTCTACTACGTACCAAAGCTATATGGCTTATCCCATTGCTCTGAGTTGACAAACCTTTACATTACACCATGTTATTATACTGAATATTGGAGACAATTGTAACATAGTGATAAGGGTTTGTGAATTGAAAAACAGCTAAACCTAGCAAAAATACAGCAACAAAGATAGTGTAAAATTTTTTTAAACAGTGGTATACCTGCATGGGGCATTTACCATCAATGGAGCTTTCAGAACTGGACATTGCTCTGGTAAGTCATGGAGTGAGTGATGAGTGACTGTGAAGGTCTAGGACATTACTGTACACTACTATAGACCTTGTAAACAATGTACACGTAGGTTACACTAAATTTCAAAATAATAAAGTAATTGCACTATGATGTTATGGTAACTACAATGTCACTGTGTAACAGAAATTTTTCAGTGTCCTTAAAATCTCATGGGGCCACCATAGTATATACGGTCTGGGGTAGAGGGTAAAGTCATTATATGGCCCATGACTGTACTTTCTCTCTCTCTGTGAGTATGTGTACATTTATGACTTCATATAGCTAAATTTTCCCAAAGTCATATGTGCATAATGGTGCAAATCCACGGAGAATTTTGTAGGCACTGTACTAAAGATCTAAAGTATAAGGATTCTGAAATTGCATAAAATAGCTCCCTGCTCTAGGGTAGCACACAGTTATTTTATTCTTAATTCCTATTTACATGTCTTTGTCTAAAGTAAGCCATGTGATCCTGCCTACTTTCAAGATACAAAAGTGCAATGCCACCACGTTGCAGAAGGAGAACCAGAAATATCTGTAACATGATGACCTAATTGGTCATATATAATTTCAGGCATTTTTTTCTTCTCCATAGCCTCCTTGAAAATTTCTTCAATAAATAGCATAGAAAGGAAAAAGGTCAAGTTATGAGTGTCTTGTGTTATCTCAGTTTGAACATTGAATATACTTGTTCACCATTGAGAACTTCACCCTTATTTCTAAACAACGATGCCCCTCAAAAACATCAAAGCATTGAGTACTCTGGAAATTACCTTTTGACATGATTATAACTAGGAGAATATCTATCCTGGTGGTTTCCATTCCTGACATCCTTTTGGGATTACTTGGATCACTTATTAAACATAGACCTTTGGTATCACTTTAGAAGATTAAGACTGAGTAGATTTGAGGTGAATATCATAAATATTCAACAGGGTTGAACCCATCCAACAGGGTTCTGATATAGCTATGTGGGGACTATGGCTTGAATGAAAAAAAAAAAAAAAAGCATTTGCAAAATGCTTCTGTGGTGAATGACAGTGACTGTTCACAGGACACTTTCTGCTCTTGGGGACCACAGCCTGTCTTGGGTTCAACCTGCTGCCTCTGAATTCACTTGATGCATTTTGGATATTTGTTCCTTCCAAATCTCACCTTGAAATGTAATCAGCAATGTTGGAGGTGGAGCTTATTGGGAGGTATTGGACTATGGTGGAGGATCCTTAATGAATGGTTTAGCGCTGTCCTCTCGGTGATGAGTGTGTCTTTGCTCAGCTAGTACCTGCAAGATCTGGTTGTTTAAAAGAGTCTGGGGCCTCCCCACCTCCCACCCCCTTGCCCTTGCTCTCACCGTGTCATGTGCTGGCTCCCTGTCGCCTCCTGCCATGATCCTAAGCTTCCTGAGCCCTCACCAGAAGCATATGCCCACACCATGCTTCCTGTAAAGCCAGCAGAACCATAAGCCAATTAAACCTAGTTTTTAAATAGATTACCCAGCTTCAGGTGTTTACTTATAACAACACAAGAATGGACTAACACATTCGCTTTGTTTCTGCAGTAGGCCTCTAAATCTCAGTTGCTTACTATCTACCTTTGATAGCTTCTATTGCCCAATTCTCAGTATTCTTTTAGGCTCCTGACTTCCAGCTGCTGCTTACTGCTGTTAAAGGAAGCAAGTTTCCATACTGACTTACAGTATTTCTGCTCAATATTATGGATAGGTGGAAAATTAAAAAAAAAAAAAAATTGACATAATAAAAGTTAAAACATAAGACATTTTACAAAGTTGTTTAAAAAAGTTGAAGTCATTTTTTTCTGATCTTTGATTGCTGATCTATATCCTAGAGAAATAACGTGGAATCTCTTCAAAATTTCACCCACCCCCAAGTTTTTATTAACAGTGAAGAGATTCACAAACTTCTACTACCACATCCCGCTTTTTGCAGCAAAACTGCAAAGAATCACACATGCTTGACAATAGGAATCTCTTCCTTGATCACTGTCCCTTTATGAAGATACATTTTAGTTTGCATCTATTTCCCATTAGTTACCTGTGTCACATCCTAACCCATTGTTATACGAGACAGTAGTGAAATTTCTAGAATTCTAAATTCCAGTGCAATATTTAGTGTTTCACATTTTAGAAACAATGAAAGTACTACAGTGAATATGAATGAGTCTTTTTGAAAACTAAAACACAGAAAAAGGAAGAAGATATTTGAAAAAGTAATACATTTCTGTAGTTATTTTTAAATGCTATTTCCTCACTATTTCTCACTTTTACCTTCTGTAGGATAAGCAAAACATAAGTAAAACCAAATTTCCAGATCCTGGAGTTCTTTCTGAAGCATGGGATGTGGGCTGTAAGCTTAAAATAAACACATTCCGTGAGTTCCATGGCCTTTGTTTCCACATTTCACCAGCAATCACATTCTGTTCCAGAAGCTCAGTAGATTCAGGCCTGGGAGAGGAACTCGAGCAAAGGAAAGGGAAGCTACTGAGGAGAGATGCGTCAGAGCCGATTCATAGATCCATCAGTCAATTACAGTTTGTATGAGAGAGTAGACTCCTTAATTTTACATACAGTGTTGGACTGTGATTAAGATAGATATTCTGGTTTTAAAAAATTTATATTTAGTTGGTATTTCTAACAGAAAAATGATTCAAACATGCATATAGTGTATATTTGTGCAACAACGTTAGGAAACCTAAAAAGAGTATTAATAATAACGTTTTAATATCACATCTGAAATTTATTAAAATGTTTCTGAGAGAAATTACATGGTTTGAAATGGAAAAGAAAATGAGAAGGGAGATTATGAGGAAAAGGATTCTTCTTGATTTTCCTCCAAAGAGATCATGAAAACAAAGAATGAATGGTCATGGCTCACGGTAATTAACTTTACAGCAGAAACCATCATTTATACTTGCCCCCAAGGCTGTTCTGTAGGTTAAACCCATTTTTAAAAGATTTTCTTTAACAAATTGTTCTTAATCATTTTGCCACAATTGTGGAAATGACTAATTTTTCTGTCTTAAGTGGAAAAACTATCAGCAATATCACCTGACTGCATTTTACAACTTAACAGCTTTTATGAATCAGAGAAGTGAACAACTGCTACTTCCCTGAATTAATATTATAGTTTTACATTTAAAAATCCCTCTCACAGTTGCCAGCTTCATTACTGAAAATCAATGAGTTTTCATTTTTTTTAATAGGAATGGTTTATCTATAAAATATAAAACTACCCAGATAAAAAGAGTATTTTTTTTGTCCTTACAGAGATCTTAGTGTTTTTGTATTTTGGCCAAAACTGGACTAGATGGTGTCAACTAGAGCAAAATTATTTTTGAATGACTGGCAAGTTTTGTAGACAGAACTGTAGTGTATTAGGATAGTAGAATTGATTACTTAATTCCCAGTTTTTGTTCCTATTATAATTATAAATATAATTGGAGAAAGATAATTTTCATAATTATAATTAGGCATTTTGTCCTTGATTTAATCTGAATTTGCTTTATTTGGAGCACGAATGCTGCATTTACTAGAACCAGCAAATATGTAGCATTACCTAAATAAAACCACTTCACCTTATAAAGCTTGCAGAGCCCTCCATCATTAATATGATTAAAAGTTGCCAAGAGGGCTCATGTAAATGCAAAATCCTAGCTCCCACCATTAGAATTCCATGGACAGTAGGCTGGAGAAGAGACTGGGCATCTGCACTTTGAACAAATGCCCCAAGCATTTTGGGAATTGCATCTAGAGAAAAAGATTTTGAAACCCGGAAATCTGAAATGAAATCTGTTTTTCAAAACCTGAAGGAGCAACTGTTTCAGCACTTGAAAGCTACGTCAACATTTTCCATGCCCAACAAATTTGTTACCGGAAGTTTCTGGATAATTTTAGTTGAAATTTAATATTACTTGGTACTCGCAAATGCAAAGATTGAATATCATCGATTTGTCAAAAACTAATTGTTAAGTATTATGTATGTAAATACAATATTGAAACACATTGGAAATAGGCATTTTAAAAATGAGACGTTCAAAACAGAAGAGCCTTTTCATATGTTCAATGACTGTGTTCTTACTACAAATTTTTGTACAATATACAACTGGACTTTCAGAACAGGATCAATACTTGTTTTCCTCTTGGAAGTATTTTAATAAAAAAAATACATTTCCAATGTGTAAATGTGGGAGTAAATCATATTGCGAAGTATTTATTTAGATAGTAAAATCTCATTATTTCTTTATTTCCAAATGTAGGGGTTGGTTATGATGAAATAGGACAAGTTATTCTTCAGTTTTTATTTATGTTCTAATTTTCAGTGCTCATACTACCATTGCAAGTGGCCACATAAGCCAGTATGATCTCCTTCCTCTGTGCTCAAAGAAATATAATGATAGAATGGAGGAAACAAAATAGCAGAAGTATCATATTTTAAAAATCTATCAGATACAGTCATTTGCTCCCCTAATATCTATCATCTTCTCCTCCCTACTCCCACTTCCTCCATCTCCCTACTTTAATAGTAAATATTTGCTCTTTTGCACCTCAGCATCACCGTGAAAAGAGGATGAACAAACCTCTGGTTCCAGGAGAAAGACGACAGACTTGGAAACTGAATTGGTCCATCCACTGCAGCTGAAATCTGCCACCTTAACCTCCTGCAGAGCTTCAGTGAGAAGCAGAGATCAGCCAAGGGCCTCTGAGCACCTAGTCAACTCACAGATGCATGAATGGTAATACAGAATTGCTGCTTTAAACCCCTCAGCTTTGTGGTAGTTACACGGGAATAGCTAATACAAGTAAGTGGCACAGACCCCGGACACAGAGCTGATACACAGGATGTCACTGGGAGAAACAGAGAAAGAGTGTGGTTGTCTCCCAATATCTACGGTTTCACATTCTGGGATTTCAGTTACCTGCATTTAACAGAGGTTGCCTGATAATATTACATTAAAAATTCCCGAAGTAAACAATTCATAAGTTTTAGAATGCATGCCATTCTGAGTATCATAACTAAATCTCATGCTATTTTACTTTGTCCTTCTCGGGATGTGATTTCAGCCAGTGGGGGGGTCTCAGAATTTATCCCCTGTGGATAAGGGAGGACTACGGTAATCAGAAAAGCAGAAAGAGATACAGGGTAACTGTTAGCTTAAGCAATCATGGAAATAAAAAGTTAGAAAATAAACAATACCAGTTTCCAAACATGTATCCAAAAGTCTTAGGACTATATGTGTTTGAACTATAGAACTTTTCAGACTTTATAAAGTTATTAGAAAGGAAACACACTATATGGTTTAACAGTCATCAACAGGTTCTGGGACAATGCCTCAATACATCATTCTGGAAGAAAATAAATGAATAGTCACATAAAGCAAAATAAACAGAGGCTATAAAATTCATGTCATTCAAGTTAGGTTTGGCTTCTAAATGAGTTATGAAAACTATTTTAGATTTTAGTGCTTTCTGAATTTCAGAACTACAGGTGAAGAACCTGTAATGTCAACAATGCAGAAAATTATAAGCATAAAAATAGGAGTATAAAAAAATAGGAGAACCATTGTCTTAGATGTTAAAGGAAATACCTTGTTGGATTAGTTAAGGTAAAAGAAAAATTCACAAATCTATGAAGTAGATATGTTCAGTGAATACTTCAAGCTCTTAAATAAACAGTTAAGGAGGATTATACAAGCACCCTCCTCCGATAGGCAGTTATCCAAAGGAATTACCCCTTGCCTTCAGTTCCTATTGTTGATATCATCATTATTTTTAAAAGTTAGATGGAAAAAAATAATTTACTAATTTACCTCTGCACATAATAAGAGAGGTCTGTTGAGCCTGAGCCGAGTGTAACGTAGAGTAGCAGGGGGACGTGAAGGGCTAATTTGAGTAATCCCACTCCCATCTCAATAGCGAGTGGCTTTTCACTGTGTGTTTTAAAGTAGACTCTAGTTCATGAAAGACACAAAAATGTCATTATTTCCATAAAGGTAATTAAAACCGGCAGAAAATATAAAATTTTGTGGAAACCACAAGCTCAAAATGAAGACTCTTGTTCCAGCCCAATTCAAATATGTCTGATAACTGAATAGTATGCTACAGGCTTAACTCACATCTTCTCTAGTTATTTGTATGCCAATGACAAGAATGGTTCAGAACGAGTTACTAGGCTCATATTGCATGGTCTCTATAGTCATATTTTTAAAATTCTACACATTTAATTCTAATCATATTGTAAAATACATTATCATTACTAGTATTATTATTACTATTAGGATCTTAACATTAAAATTCTATAAAATTACTTTGGAATGGTATTAAATTGGATAGCATATTATCTTAGAAATGTTAAACTGTAATAAGTAGTATTTTTCAAGTAAATAAATGCATGTGGAAAATTATGTCCCATTTGATGTTATTCATTTATTTGTTTAATAATTATATATTTGTTGACTAGATGAATGAATGAACAGTATGTTTTTAACCACGTACTCATATTGTGTATCTCTCAAATAAGAGTGTTTCCTCTGTTATTTAAGCAAGCCACATCTATTTGAATGCTAATGTATTTCTGTTCTTAATTTGCAGTATTGTTCTTCAATATTCTTGTTAATATAAATTGAACTGAACGGTCATATCATCACATTTTCATGGATTAAGAAATTTTTCATAGAAGCCAACAGAAAAATCTTAGTCTGTATTTTGTATTTGTTAAGTTTTTTTTTATCAAGGTTGTATGGAGCCTTAAAACTCTATTATATTTCGATGCTTGCTTGGCTTAAATACAATGTTTTACAAAAATTCATTTCTACATATAGTGTTTTACAAATAATTGTCTCTTCAAAGGTTTGACTATATTAGAATCCAAAATAATTGTGATATAAGGTATAATGCTCATATTAAGGCATTCAAAAATACATTTTATATTACAATGTTAATATTGTATATTATCTCTTATAAGGTTAGTCTTCCATATTATCATTTTCCCCAATGATATTAATACATGAAAAGACTCTCTAGTGTGTCTTTTTTTTCTAAAAGCTTGAGAATATCATTGAGATTTCTTTAAAATATAAAGGACTTTAATCATTTAGCTATCTTGCATTATGAATGTCATTATTTCAGAGAGGTGGATATATTCTAGGAGTCTGTTGAAAATGAATCTAGTTTAGAAGAACATGAAACATAATAAAAGATACTTTTCACCATGTTGTAAAGAACAGATTTGATGTTTGTAGGAAATCAGTTATATGAAAAATTAATCATTCAAGATATAAAGAACAGAATAAAAATGCTAATTTTTGAAATTCAAAGATAGACTTCACAATAGAGAGAATACAACAAAATGTAGCAATTATAAACAAAAGAAATATAAACTCTGTAAGCCTTATCTAACTCTGGAGCTTGCCAAAAGTACAAAACAGGAATTAGGGAAAAAAATAAATTAGTTGTTGATGTCTACGGATAACATAATCTTTTTAGAAGAAATTGAAAAGTTTATCTTAAAAAGAAAAAACTTTTGATTTTTAATATGAGTTTTGTTTTCAGATGGATACTTTCTTTAAAGATGTAAAATGAACCTTTGCTTGAGAGCAGAACTTATCTAAGAGATAGAAAAACTAGATTTTGTATTTTATTATATTGTATCTGATTATAACCAATCAACTGAAACTCATAAAGTACTCAATTTTAATAAGTGACCCAGCATGCCAGCCTCTTAGTGGACAGAAACAGAGGCGTCTTCCTGATCAATGAGTAAAGAGAACAGCAGAGAGCTAATCTTCATTCCAACTCCTGCTTCTGAGGCAAAAGTAGCTCTAATGCTGTTCCCATTTTAATAACTCCATGGAGAGCCTCCACAGTTCATTTGAAGTGGTTGAAAATTTTTTCCTTTGAAGAATGCTTACCTTCAGAATCACTTTTATGTGGATCAGGGCCTGTGAAGGAAAGGTCAAGAAAGCTCTGACCGTGACTTACTTGTGCTGCTAAACTGTAATTATTAAAAAGATAAAAGTATGATTCTATGAATACAGAATTAACATATGTTAAGCGTTTTAACTCATTAATTAATGTAGGAACTAGTAAGAGGTTAAAACACGTTCAAAGAGGAAGTTGAAAAACATTGTATAGTTTGTATGAGTATACACACACAAAATCAAGAAATCTAAAATGAATTTGCTAATAGATAAAAAATATTTCATAGTTTATAGGGAAATGAAATGCAATAGTTGGGGTCATATTTTCTACAGAGCAGAAATCCATTTTATCTTCCCCAGAAAAAAATTCTGTTGCTATGAATAAGAATAATTTCAGTTTTCATCAATTTTTACAATTCAACCTCCACTGCTACAGGGTTTTTAAACATCCTAGTGAATATAAAAAAAAATCAAAAGTGAAAAACACATAAAATCTGGTAACTGTTCAAGGTCCACTAGAAAATGTCTTGAACCTCAGTGAAAGAAAATCCAGTAAGCTTGTTTGCCCATTTACATGTCTTGGAAAATTTATCCCAAGAGCCTTTGGTTGTGTCTAAAGCTGAAGTTTTCTTGATCTGAAAATTCCATTTGGGCTAATTCATGTTTTTTTTTTTTTTTTAAATTCCTCAAACCCATCTGTTAACAAATTGTGACATTATTCTAGAGTTTTCCTCCAAGTATATTTCAGTGCACAAAAGCAGGAAATCAGTTGTCCAAAAAATAGGTTTAGAAGTTTACTTTTATCTCAAATGGTTACAAAATAACTAAAAACATAAACCTATCCTTTGGCTTAAATGACAATTTTAATTTCAAGAAAGATAAACTTCCAAAAAATTATAAAAGTTTTAGTAATAATCTTCCATGATACTACACATTCTCAGATATAGAACTGGAATTTGAAAAGTGCAAATTTTATCAGCCTCCACTCTCAACACTTCAGTGGAATCAGAATTGCTTGAATAAGTCAAAAGGACACAGGAAGCCTATCATAATACACACAAAACAGTAGCTAGAATTAATAAAGGTAAAACCATACACTTCAAACACTTGTTGTTAAGACAAGGTCTCATTCTGTTGCCCAGGTTGGAATGCACAGGCGCTATCACAACTCAATGCAGCCTTCACTGCCTGGGTTTAAGCGATCTTCCCACCTCAGCTTCCCAAGTAGCTGGGACTACAAGTGCCCACTACCACACCTGGCTATTTTTATTTTTAATTTTTGTGGAGATGAGATATCCTTATGTTGCCCACTCTGATCTTGAATTCCTGTGCTCAAGCCGTCTGCCCACCTCAGCCTCCCGAAGTGCTGACATAACAGGTGTGACACACCGCACCCAGCTTAACTCAGCATTTTTGACTGCATACCTTGCTTGGCACAAGTGGCACTTTTTTTTTTTTTTTTTTTTTTTTGAGACGGAGTCTCGCTGTGTCGCCCAGGCTGGAGTGCAGTGGCGCGATCTCGGCTCACTGCAAGCTCCGCCTCCCAGGTTCACGCCATTCTCCCGCCTCAGCCTCCGAGTAGCTGGGACTACAGGCGCCCGCCACCTCGCCCGGCTAGTTTTTTGTATTTTTTTTTAGTAGAGACGGGGTTTCACCATGTTAGCCAGGATGGTCTCGATCTCCTGACCTCGTGATCCACCCGCCTCGGCCTCCCAAAGTGCTGGGATTACAGGCTTGAGCCACCGCGCCCGGCCACAAGTGGCACTTTGATAAATATTTGGCAAAATAAAGACATGAGGACTCTGAGAGGGTACAAAGTTGTAGAAGTGAATATCTTTCACTCCTACGGCATTCACAAATAACAGTTTTTTTATGGAAATGATAGAAAGTTATTTTCAGCCTTGTGTCTCCTGAATTGGAAACATAAAGATTCTTAGAGATACAAAGTACGTATGTACCGTTAAAAATAGGCATATTACATCAAGAGTGGCAAAATGAAGGTAACAGAATGGTGTAAGGAGCACCAAATGGTTCAGCTGTATAAACAGAAAGTGGAGGCGAAGGCAAAAAAAAAAAAAAAAAAAAAAAACAATGAATATCACTTTCAAAGAAAAGACAAAGGATCAGTAGAACAAATGGAATAGTTACCATCTCAAAATGAAGTCCAGTTTACATCAGTCTATATCTGAGACATTTCATAGCCTCTATAATGTCTGAGAATTCTGTGTTTTATTAAATTCCCAAGTCCATGTGTATGCACAGTCTGTTTGTTTAGTTGTAGTGATGCACAATAAAATTCTTTGCTTCTACAGCAAAGTAGACATGAATAGGTTTGATCTCTGTTTTCAGTGGTCTTTTAGTTGAATAAGAAACATAGTGGGGCATCGGGCAGAGGAAATATTGAGAGTTCCACACAGGAGGAGGAGAGGAAGGAGAGTCGGTAAGCTGCGGTTGAAACAAAAGCTGGAATTTAAGAACAGAAATACACAGCAGTTCTATGTGGCATAGATAAGTTATACCTAAGCTTATATATACCTAAGCTTCTAACTTAGGTTATAAGCTTCTAACCTCAGGCAAGTCTGATGAGGGAAATGAGTAAGAGTGTCTAAACGAGAGCCCTTTGGGTCATAGGTTTAAGTTGTAAGAATCGTAAAAATGTTCACAATATTACAAAATTGTGCTACTGACAAGTTTATGGTTTTCAAGGCCCAGTTGAATAAATCTCTCTCTGTGTGTGTGTGTGTGTGTGTGTATGTGTGTGTGTGTATATATATATACACATATATATACAAACAGTTTGTTTGTTTGTTTGTTTTGTTTTTTACAGACGGAGTCTTGCTCTGTTGCCCAGGCTGGAGTGCAGTGGCGCAATCCCGGCTCACTGCAAGCTCCGCCTCCCAGGTTCCCGCCATTCTCCTGCCTCAGCCTCCCGAGTACCTGTGACTGCAGGCGCCGCCACCTCGCCCGGCTGATTTTTTGTATTTTTAGTAGAGACGGGGTTTCACCATGTTAGCCAGGATGGTCTCAATCTCCTGACCTTGATTCGCCCGCCTCAGCCTTCCAAAGTGCTGGGATTACAGGCGTGAGCCACCGCGCCTGGCCTAAATCTTATTTTTTGAATCTTTTTCTTCTATTGTGTCCTAACTTCTGTGAGGTGATTTCAAATCACTTAAAAGTACCTACAAACTTCCTTCACTCTTGCTCACCCACAGCAGATAAACTTGGGGACTAATTCAATAGGAAATAAAAACTCTGAGCTATGAAATAGCTCAAATTCAACCACCCTGCCATAACTAGCTGCTAAAATGTCCAAACTCTTCTGCACTTACAACTTCCAGGAGAAAAGGCAGAAACTTAATTTCTAGAAAGCAATTTAGTTGAAAGCAAATTGATAAAAACAGCAAGTTGATCATAACAGAGTACTTACAATATGTGGGCTTTCATGTAATAGTACCTTTTAATCAACAGAGAATATTTATTTTAATGAGTCAGAAACTTTTAAAACATTTTTAATATATTCAAATGTAGCATTTAAAATTTTTAAATGTATTTTAGTCAAATATGACAATATTTTAATGACATTATAAATTCTACTTTCATTTCAGTGGCTTTTCCAAAACAAGTTTATTAAAATAAATGCTCTAACCATTAAGACTTGTTTAAATAAAATTTGAGAAACCTAGAGTAACACAAGATTTTAAAATATTAATACATTCTTAATTATTATTATCTTTTTAATTTCATGTAATTATATAAGACCAATAGTTTGCATTTGGCCATGCTTGTTCTCTTACATGAAAAGTTTTTCCCATTTCTTCAATTAGCATACTTTGCTTCTATCTGATACAATTAATACTTGCAATTAGATTAATAATATAATTTCTATTTTTAAGAAAATGTGTTCAAATTTTGGAAATAAGCAAAAGATTAAAAGATTCCAGGTTTATAAATGGAATAACATTTCTACCTTGAACTTAAAAGAAGTCTTGTAGTAAGTTAAATTTTGGTGTTTGAAAATTTAATGAATATGAATTTATAGGGCTAAAGAGTAATGTGTGAATACTATTTTCTACATTGAAAACTACACTCAGGAGCATTAAAAACAAAATAAAACTCACATTGACACTGTCCCACAGCTGTTTTTCCCTAAAAGCATATAGTAGGAAATGTTGAATTTCCTTTCAGTAAATATAATTGATATATATACTCTGAATTCAGAATTATTAATGGATTTTTTTCTGGTTATTAGTCAAGCTGCAAGAATGACTCCTGCTATTCTGTGAGGGAACACTGATACTTCAGAAGAAAATTTGTGCTGGGAATACTTTTTATTGTGATGAAATAGATGTAACATAAAACTTACTATGTTAACCATGAAGTGGACAATTTAGCTGCATTAAGTACATATACATCATTGTGCAACTATCACCACCAGACATTTTCAAAACTTTTCTACTATCCCAAACTAAGCCCTATAGCCATTAAAGAAAAATCCTCATTGCCTCCTATCCATAACCTCTGGTAACCACTCTGTTACTTTCTGTCTCTTTGAAATTGACTCTTCTTAGTACGTCACAAAAACGGACTCATGCAATATTTGTCATTTTATATCTAGCTTATTTCACTTAGCATAATGTTTTCAAGTTTGATGCATGTTGTTTCATGTACCTGAATTTCATTCCTTTTTAAGGCTAAATAATAATCCTGCTGCAAGGATATGCCACATTTTGTTTCCATTCGTCCACTGATTTACATTTTTTTTCCACTTTATGCCTATTGTGAAAAACGCTGCTATGAATATTGGTCTACAAACATCGGGGAAGCATAGGTGAGTAAATATGTCAGGATGTTTCTTACCATTTTAAAGGTTGCTTTTTATTGATTAAGCATGTGTTTGGTAGCTATAGAGCTGTAATTGTTTTCTGAAACTCTTCAAAGGTTAATCCAGCTAGTTCAGTTCCTGGTTTCTTTTTCTTAAATGTTTCTGCAAAGAAATGAAGGCTTGAAGCTGCTTAGTCAGCCATTCTGCTTTGCAAGAGGAATTTTATGCAGTGTCATCTAAACAATTTTTGACCTAAAAAGGGAAAGTTGTGGTATTGTGATATGGAAAATAATGTACCTTGTATTTTATGAATAAGTTAAGTGTTTAATGATATTCACATTACATACATATAATTTAACAAACTGTTTATATACCAGAGAAATTTTCAGTGTTTTCAAATAATGCCATACATTTTGTTACACAGCAACTGTGTAATGACAGGTGGAGTAGGTACTATTATCACTGTATGAAATAAAAAATAATTTAGGCTTGGAGACAAAATGTTCTCTGCATAATTCTAAAATGATGGAGTTAGGAAGACTTATTGTGTGATTTTTCTTTGTCAGCACATTTTATAGCAGCCTTCTCTAATCACCTGTGTGTGTTTTCATTTACACACTCAAAAGTTTAGAGAAAACATTTCTGGCAATTCTCATTAAAGCACGCAAAGGATATGGTCAAGGACAGTGATCATTTATGATATAATCTTCTTGGTCTTCGTAGGCCCATAATAAGTTATTGAAGCAGAAATATTGGTTGTGGGTAGTTTAAAATAAATTTTGGTTGCTTTCATCTACTCAAATTTAAACACTGTAAATTCCCAAAACCTGTGTTCAATTTTAGCTAAAAGTCAGCTTTCAGGTTTAGATCAGGATCTGGTTCACAGGAAACTGAAATAATGGTTAGCTTTGGTCTTGGGATAAAAGGTAGATCAGGATGAGGCAAGACATGATTAGACCAAACCTAATAAATAAAAACTTCGATTAAACAACATTGGCTTATCATATTTATTTTTCACTTCTCAATATAAATATGAATAAATGTACCTTAACATACAATAATATATTTTTATTTTTAGTATCTAAAGACTTAAATAAATCATCCATCTCACAATGGTTAAACCCTTTGATTTTGTTATATTCTCATTTAATTGATGTCCTTTGGCATATGAAGCACTCTTTACTTTGATTTGCCTTCTTTCTTCCTACACCTTCTCATGATCTATTGCTGACTCTTCTTCTTCTCACAAACTAGAATTTGTTGATCTTCTTCCAGTTATCTTCATCAGTCTTCTCAACTCTGTTTTCATGATCTGCCTGATGATCTATCTAACCTCATAATTTCAAACATGATCTTCATTCTGAAATGTACAAAGTCTTTCCTGAGATTTACAACTGTAGTTGCTCATTCACTCATTCACACTATATACTCATTTAAAAAGTATTCACAAAGCATCCTCTTTAACAGCATCTCTATACTGTTTCTAATGTGATTTCCACAAGAAGCCCGAATTCTCATTCTCTATACTTCCGGTCCACTCCCCTTTCAGTTTTCCCTATCTCTGTTACTGACATCCTCATGAGTTATGTAATCTAAAATTGTATGTTTTTTTCTTTTCTTCTCAGTGTAAATTGAATCAATGTTGATAGATTCAGTCTACATTTCAGGGAATTTCATTCATCATTGTCCTCACTAGTGAAAAGGAAAAAAAAAGAATGTATTTACTCTATATAAATGATTTACTTACCATAAATTATTTAAATCACTAAGCCACAAACAAGCTGAATCATGAGGTGTTACCAAGAATATGGAAAATTTGAGTTCAAAATTTACACTTGAATAATTAGAAATTGTCCAAAAGTTTCATTAGGCATTTCAAATATCTCAGATCTTAGAGCCTTTATGTGGAAGCTCATTTAGAACATGTTAGGATAACTAAATACAAACCAATACCCAAAAAAAGCTATCCAAAGGCAATGTGTTTGAACTTCTGGAACCAATCCTTAAGTGGTTCTTCCTAAGGTCCCATTATATTGTTTTCAAATGGCATTGGAGAGTGAATAAAGGGAACAATAAGATTTTACAAGAGTGAAAGCATTTATGAAACCATATAACTGCCAAAGAATGGATGTTAAAGCATCCTAAAGAGTCTGATTAATGAATAATTTAAAAAGTCATTGTAGCTAACTACTCCATGTTATACGACCTTTACCCCTTGGGCATCTGATAAAGAGAAAGGTTCAGCTTTAAACAACCTTAGTTGAATTAGAAATTTACTTGCTTATCCTAAAGCCATCCATTTTATGACCCAGTTGATTACCTTTATTTTTCTCTCCTTAGATTTCTTCATGCCTTTTCATGCAGAATGAATCATATGATGATGATGAGCAGCTAATAAAGGAGAAATAGAGAAGGATTCTTTAATAACCCACACATGCCTGGGGTAAAAGCAACTGGGTCTTCTAAGCTGTGTGTATGATTCCTAAATGTCAAAACTTCTTTGTGGCTGTGCCTGTGTTCTGTTATTCTCTGTGTTTAGATGATACTTTTCTTTTTCATGTCTAAATTCTACTTATCTGTCAACACTTTGCTCATTAGTCACTAACATTGTGAAAGCTGACCGGATTCTCCTTTTTATAACTAATAATTTAATACTTCAATAAATGCTCTTCCATAAACCTTGACTAGAATACTATGACATGTATAATATTAATGTGCATTACAACTGGTTACATACCTTTATATGAACTTAATATCAGCAGGTCTATGTCTCCTTGGAAATAGAAAAATGACTTGAACATAACAATTGCATTAAAATGTTGGCTTAATTGAATCTCATGTTCCAGAAAATTAATTTACTGCTCAGAGCAACTGGCCTAGGAATCCAAAATCTTCATGATTGCAACTCAGCTTAATTATAACTATATTTTGATATTAGCACAAGCAAGTATTATTTTATGTAATTTAAAAAAGGTTAAGTTTATTAAACTTAAACATATTATGTTTCTATTTATTTCATGAAACTAAATATTCATATAGAATATCTCATGATCACTGCAGAAATTATAAAAACATATAAAATAAATTTATAGAAACTATTTATAAAGAAACAAAGGAAACCTTTCTTACACTCCTTACACCTTTTGTGGATATTAACCACATTCAGAGTATTCTTGTGATCATTTCTCCATCTGGACATCTACTGAAACAGAAATGACTTTAGCTTAATTAAAGTCCCTGTTGGTGCAATTGCCTTCAAAGTACAGGGTGATCCTTGTGAAAAAAGCAGTGGCCATCCCACTCATTTTCAATGGCTGGGGATTTAATCCTGGTAGGGTTATCTACTGTTCACCCTACTTTTAACAAGAAATCACCTCCATTGGGCTACAACTCTCTTTTGTACATCTGGAGATTGGAAATGTGGATATTTATTGCAGTTAAGGAACTAAGAATTTTGAAGAGGTAATTTGCCAAAGCTGGCTGAAAAATCACCTCATTCTCCTTCAAGTTTATTGTAAATACAGTGCTGTGTTGACATTCCGAGATGGATAACGTGGTTCAAGTCTTTCAGCACAGGTTTCAGGGATATCTCTCAACAAGGAATTGCGCTTGAATAGCTGATTTTATTTACTTACTGAAAACTATCTCCTTTATAATTTAACAAGTAGAAAAATAGTTTTAAATAATCAGATAATTACAAGTGAAAACATCAAAACACAGACTTTCTCCCTGTGGTCAGGGTGGGTGGGTTTCAAGAGCGTGCCACCTGTGCAATCGCAATGGCCTCATGCTTAGAAGAACCCTGTGAATGGTCTCATGTTATGCTATCACTGTCTTGAAAAACTTGCTAACTTTTGGACAAGAGGTTCCTAGATTTTCTTTTGGTGCTGCCTTTGCCTACTGGTTTAGAATTAATCAAGAGGTTTTGGCTGCTAAAAGTGGCAAGTACAAACCACTTAGGTAAAGTGAATAAATCTCCAGTTTGCTGAATTAGCAGTTTATAGACTATGTCCCAGAAAATTGTATTGCAAACTTTTGTTTTGGCAGAACTCCACCACCTTTTTATTTTCTTCTAGTGAAATGTTATGAAGAAACCCAACCTTTGAAGCCATTAAAGGTGGAGCTGATGTGGTTCAAGTGCAGTTGGGAGGAGAGAAAGATCTAAGGTTCTCTGGGCATAGAGTTGAGGAGAGTGGTTGGGGACAGTGAGGTAACATTAAATTAGAACCTTAATGCGAGGCAAACACTGTGTGAAATAGCAATAATTATCAGTAAAGGGTATTGGAATAATTGTAGGGAAGTATAGGCTTATTAATATTCAGAATCAAAGCACTTTATCTAAAGGACTAAAGAAATGCCTGAATTGAACAGGGCTTTAAAACGATACTATTCTTGGGTGCTTGGTATAAAAAGATACAGAAAAGGCTTTTGAGAGGCTTACAATCTAGTGACTGTTAGAACTGTAAATCTCAGGTAACTTTTGTCTTTCCATCTGAATATACAGTAGAACAGATTGAAAAGTGCACAATTATATGATATACAGACTCTAAAACATTGTTATGATAGTTTTGAATTTCTTGAGGAAATATGACATATACCTGACTATCAACTTTCAGACTGTTGCTCTGACCTTTTGCATGGTTGTTTAAAATTTTCTCATTAGAACTGCGTGTATAATACAGGTCTGTTTCCCTTTATTGGAATTAGAAATAACTTGGACACCATGCCATTAACAGGAGATCAACAGGCTATTCCATCAAGAACGGACTTGGTAAACATTGCTCAGAATCCAAATTGAGCTGTAGACTCAGTATCTTATTATGTAAGTGCAAGGCATGAATTTTATGTGCTGAAGCCATGTCAAGCACTATTAAACTGACAAGGTATAAAGAAGAAACAATACAGACCTCTTGGAAACTCTCATTATTGTCAGGAGATTAGAGGTGTGTAGTTTCAACAGAGAGAGATGGAGGAATTCTTGAATGCTGTTCAGCAATCAATATTCTAAATGTATATGTTTTTTAGGAAAACACAAAACAGTGATTCTTTTTAATATGCTCATCAGCTTGGTTATCAAAGTCATATTTCAACATTGCCTGTGCTCATTAAATTTGTATTGAATATAAATGTTTGAATATGCATTTTTATGTGGGAAAAAATCTTGAAATGAATCTAAAGTGGATTCAAGGACACATTTTGCAGTTGATAATTTACCAACTAAAGATATGACATTTTGATGATCCCTCAAATCTTTTTCTCAGGAGACCCACTGCCCTTTTGAAATGACGATGTGTCTTAATGCCTCAGTCACACCTGAGACGACTGGCTGGGTTTCTTGAGTGATAGAAATGACAACAATTACACCAGTTTCCCTAAAAGCCAACTTCAGTAACTTCAATGGCCCTGATATTTTTGTCTGTGGGAACAATTTTTGTCTGTGGGACCAGCTAAATGCTGTCATCCATAAAAAATTGTAAATTGTGTCCTATAGAAGTACTTAGAAAAATACTATTTGAACCAACGTGACAGTTAAGGTTCTCATCTTGCTCTAAGAAATATTAGACCTTATTTTATCCTTTGACAGTAAGCTATCTATTCATCCCAGGGTTAGTCCCGCATTATAGTCTACTGTTCAATATTTATTTTTCCTTATTTTATTTTTAAATTTTACTCATCATCATTATTATTATTTTTTTGAGACGGAGTTTCACTCTGTCGTCCAGGCTGAAGTGCAGTGGCGCAGTCTCAGCTTACTACAACCTGTGCCTCCCGAGTTGAAGTGATTCTCCTGCCTCAGACTCCTGAGTAGCTACAATTACATGAGTGCACCAGGATGCCTAGCTAAGTTTTGTATTTTTAGTAGAGACAGGGTTTCCCCATGTTGACCATGCTAGTCTTGAACTCCTGACCTCAAGTGATCCCCCGCCTCGGCCTCCCAAAGTGCTAGGATTGAGCCACCGCCCTCAGCCTATTTTTTCTTATTTTAAATAAATAAATATTTGGAATGAAAAAGATAAGTGTCCAACTGAAGGATAAAATAATCCAGTAGCAGAGGCTTGAATACCAGAAAATTAAACAGCAAAAAAGGCTATCTGTAGACATATTCAAAGTCAAATTCAAAGCCAGAGTGAAGGGCACCCAGAGGCAGCGTTTGGTATCAGAGAGGATATTTGTGTAGGTGAAATAGAATTCAATCTCTCTTTCATATTGCAATAGTTTTAAATAGAGTCTTCCTTGTCTGTTTAAATCTGTCCAGTACAATTTTTCTTAGACTATTGATAACTAAGTGTTGCTTACCATGTTAAAGAGACCTTAAGTATGCTGCCGTAGGTAGGTGCTGGGAAAAGGGTGATAGGTTAATGTTGCTGGTGGTGAGATTTAACCACTTGTTATCTTTGTTCACTGTGCATGCACCGCACGTATAAGTAATGGTGATCCTGGGCAGGAACAAGAATACAAGTGGATTTCTACCAAAACCTCTCTCGTTAATTTTCATGCAACTACTAACAACATTCCTTTATTAGAAAGTATAAAATCCAGGTTAAATGCTGGAGAAGAGTATAAATCAGAAGTGCTCCAGGAAAACGACCTAGAGTAGAAAAGAAATCTTGGGGATGAGTAACTGTCCCTTTCCTCCCAAATCTTGTAGTGTGGTCCACTGGCATGAAACTCAATTATCATAAAAGTATGATAGAAAAGATCACTAGAAATCAACAACCATATGGTCCTAAATCAGGTACCAATTAGTTCTACAGATTTAGTGTATTTTTTGTATTGGAGTGGACGGTGATTGATGACAAGGCATAAAGATCAAAGGGGCTACCATTGATATGTATTAGTTTTTTCCTAGAACATCATAACAGAAACACCTTTTCATTTCTCTTTGGCGGTTTCTATCTCTGTGTCCATGTTGGAAAAGAGAATAGAGGAGAAAAAGGAGAGAAGACAGCTGCCACATTTTATAGTTCTTTCTCAGCTTTCATTGGAAAGCTTACTGTCAAGAGCATAAAAATATGAAATGAAAAAATAACAGTGAGTAAAACATGTATTAGAGAATAAATACATATGATCTATCCGTTTAAAAATAATTTAAGACATCTTTATAAAATGCATAGTTCTTACTTCATGGATCAAAGAAAGGCAATGGAATGTTTCCACTCTCTCCCATGACTTTCAATCTGTTGTTGCATGGATGTCCTGCATCATTATTAGGTATGTGAAGCTCTTCCTTCTTCAAGTTACTTTATATCAAATATCTGCTTGATTATTAACATTTTAAAAATCTGTTTCATATAATCAGTGAACAGTTGGGAGTTGCAGTCTTATTTCCTAAGTATTTGCAAATATATTACATATAAAACTCCAGGAATTTGTTTAGTGGCATTTTATAGGCAATTTTATCCTGTTCCTGGAATGCAACTATAAGGTGTGCTGAGCTATTCCTACTAGGCAAGACAGTAGTTTCCAACGTTGCCAGAAAGCTCTGAGCAGGAGTCAGTTTTATATGCCTATGTATGTATGGAGGAAGGAGAGAAGCCTTGACATATACATACACTTTAAGGAATCTTGAACTCTCTGAAGCCTGCCAGTCTACAACTGGGTTCAAATTCTGCATCAGAATTTGATGCAGCTTCATGACTTTAGACAAATTAAAAAGTGACTTAACAGTAAGAACTCTCATTTATTGCAAGCAATAATGCAAAGTAGTATAGCCACTTTGGAAGACATTTTAACAGTTCCTTATAAAACTAAACTCATTCTTACCACACAATTCAGTAATCACACTCCTTAATATTTACCTAAATCGATTAATGACTTACAGCCACAGAAAAAATCTGCACAGAGATGTTCATAGCAGTTTCATTCATAATTGCCAACTATTTGAATCAACCAAGATGTCCTTCAGTAAGTGAATGGATAAATTCACTGTGTTACATTCGGAAATTGGGATATGATTCAATGCTGAAAGGAAATGAGCTATTAAGCCATGAAAAGACACAGAGGAATCTTAAATGCATATTACTGAGTGAAAAAAAGCCAATCTGAAAAAGCTCTATACCATATGATTCCAACTATATGACACTCTGGAAAAGACCAAACTGTGGAGACAATAAAAAGATTAATGGTTACCAGGGGTTATGGGGGAGGGAAGGATTGAAAATGCAGAACACAGAGGATGTTTAGGGCAGTGAAACTATATTCTGCATGATAGATACTGCAATGGTGGACACATGCCATTACACATTTGTCCAAACCCATACAACGTGCAACACCAAGCAAGAGTGAACCTTCATGTAAATGATGGATAATGGGTGATAATAACATGCCAATTTAAGTTCATCAATTGCAACAAATATACCCCTGTGTTGGGAAATGTTGATAGTGGGGGAAGATGTGGCTGTGTCGAGACAGGGGATATAGGGGAACTTTCTGTACTTTCTGCTCAATTTTGCTGTGAAACTGAAACTTCTTTAAAAATAAAGTTTACAAATTTCAAAACAGAGTGACTTAACCTCTGCAGACTTCAGTTTCATCAAATTTAAATTGTAGGTAATAATAGTATCTATTTCATAAAATAGTTTTAAGGCCAAATCAGTTTGAAGACATCATTTGTATACAGCAGTGCTTATCACTTTACTCACATATTAGCAGTTATTAGAAAGAGGTTATAATTGAGATTTACAGTTATTAAAGCCTTTTTCATTTCTATGATCTTGATTGACACCAAACACCTATAATTAATCTGTGAGACAGACCAAATGGAAATCCTTAGGCGCTCTTTATATTGGGAAACAAAGGGTCAGCATTCAAATGAATTATGTAGAATCACAAGTCAGAATTGGAGATAGGTCTTGCGATTCCTAGTGCAATCATTTCTCCATTACGCACATTTGTCTAAAGATACTCTTATACACTTAAAATTGTAGGCAACCCTCATCTTACACAATACTTGTTAGAAGAAACCCATTAATATTAGAGCCATGCAAGGCAAGGAATAAGTATATTGAAGAACCCAAAGAACTTCTGTGTACCTGGTTTATATCTCTGGATGTTCACTGTATTATACATTTATATTAATATATGTAAAACTCAAACAGATAAGCACACAGTCCATCAGTCCTCAAACTGATGACATCTTCATGCTGTGAATCTCTAGAAAAAACCCACTGTATTCCTCTGAGAGAATGAGTTTAAAAAGACAAAGAACATCTTGATATTATTATAAATTTATGCCCCAGAAAAGACAAACTAAGGATGGTATGTTTGACCTCTTGGATGATATAGAAGGTACTTGGAATACCCAGGGATCCCCAGACAACACTTTGAGAATGACTGCAACATATTATATGCCATGAGACCACCTTTATACAGGTTGCCCTCCACCCCATCTTTCTAATCTGCTGCCTAACAGTCTCCCTGTTCTTTTGCAGTAGCTTTTCCACATTCTCCCAGTCATTTTTTAGCTTGATCATTAATTTCACACTAGACAGATTCTGAGTCCCTGTCCTCTTCAGGTCCATGGAGAATTTTCCTGCGGGCATATTCTCCTTCAGAATTAAATGGGATGAAAACAGGCCATAGAATGTCAGAGCTTCCTGCCTATACCAAACTCTCAGCTCAGTTCATGCAGAGCTGAGCCTGGGGTGAGAAGCAGCAGCTCAGTTCTCAGCTGGAGGCAGAGCCAGAGAACCTTGAGCTGTGAGCTGTTTTCAGAAGCCACAGCCGTGACCCTGGAAAAGCTGGAGAACGAGGTGTGGCTGCTTTGGATGTGACCAAGTGAATGAAGGCCACTGTGCCAGGCAGGGCAGGGTCTGAGCCAGATGAGATTGATCCAGATGACTCATGAATAATCAACAATGTGGAGGAGAAGTGGTTGGCTACTTAATGCAGTTTATAGAATGTAATTTCCTTTGTTTTTAGAGCATCATGAATGTCGATGAAATGCCCTTTCATTTCACATTTAAGCTCTAAAATGTCACTACTATTTCCAGTTTATTAGATGATGTGTTTCTTTAGAACATTTGCTTTTACAAATACCATGCTCTATTGTTGCATAAGGTCAGAATTATTTTCTGCCTGTTTATGTGCAGCTTTACCAACTAAATCAATTTTTGGTTTTTAGGAGAATGGAACCACAGTTAATAGGTTAGACTTTGTTGTACATAACATTTCTTTGTAACAGATCCTTACACTGAGTTATGTGATGTTTATTAAAACATCTCATCATAGGCTTTCATGCACAAGATGGCATAAGATATGCTGATTGATTACTAAACATTCTTCTCTATAATTCTGCATTATCCACAAATGTTTATTAAACCCTTCATTGCCACAGATAACTGAACTGGTAGCTGCATATAAAAAGTAACTATAAAACATAGCCTCTCATAAAGTCTTAGGGTCTAGATGAGAAAACACATATGCATTCATAAACATACATTAGCAAACATAATGCCTCCACAGTAATATAAGCTAAATGTAAAATGTCAGGTAATATAAACAGGATATATAGAAGGGTAGAGGAGGGATCTAATGATGGGAGTTTGTCTTTTGTCAGCTCAGTTTTCCTTTAGTAATGTACTTCATCATTCTTCATATCATTGTGATAAAATAAGAGTAAAATGAACCTCAAAATCCAGTAGGGTGTTTACATGACTCCTGTCTGGTTAATTAGCATATTCTTCCCCTAGCCACTCTGCCTCAAGTTGGACCAGTGAAAAATCTGCTTTTTGATTTACCAGAAAAATGTGGAAGGAACTATTTCTATGTGGGTTATAGGCTGGTAGGAGGAAATTATGAAAGTTCTCCTGGTCATATTTGTCTCTCAGTTAGAAGAGCCTTCTGAAAACAAAGTCAAGACTGAAAAAAGCAGGATTAAGAGGTGTAGAAGGAAGGATTCCTGGATACAGCAATACTTGGAATCTCTTCCACTCCTGGTCTTTTCCAAGGATGTGAGCTGATAAAGCCCTTTTATTTGTAAGCTGTTTTAATTGGGTTTATAGCATCAGTAACTATAAGGGTCCTAATTCACACAGGGGCAATGATAACTTAGGGACTGCCATTCTCAAAAACTTCTTCTAAGAATGTTTTGAGCAGAGCCCTGAGTGCTGTTTAAAACTGTTTAAATAAAAATTTCCACTGGCAGAGTTCATGGGCTGGTATTGAGTATCTGTGGCTTTTCCAGGTACACAGTGTAAGCTGTTGGTGGATCTACCATTCTAGATTCTGAAGGATGGTGTCTCTCTTCTCACAGTTTTACTAGACAGTGCCCCAGTGAGGACTCTGTGTGGGGGAATTGACCCCACACTTCCCTTCTGCATTGCCCTAGCAGAGGTTCTCCATGAAGACTCCACCCCCGCAGGAAACTCCTGCCTGGATATCCAGGCGTTTCCATACATCCTCTGAAATCTAGGAGGTTCCCAAAACTCAATTCTTGACTTCTGTGCACCTGCAGCCCAACACTATGTGTAAGCTGCCAAAGTCTTGGGGCTTGCACCCTCTGAAGCAATGCCTGAGCTGTACGTTGGCTCCTTTTAGCCATGGCTGGAATGCAGGGCACAAAGTTCTGAGACTGCATAAAGGGCAAGGCCCTAGGCCCACCCCACAAAACCAACTTTTCCTCCAGGTCTCTGGGCCTGTGATGGGAGAAGCTGCTGTGAAGACCTCTGACATCTCCTGGAAACATTTTCCCCATTGTCTTGGTGATTAACATTTGGCTCCTCGTTACTTATGCATATTTCTGGAGCAGGCTTTAATTTTTCCTCAGAAAATGAGTTTTTCTTTTCTACCACATCAACAAGCTGCAAACTCCAAACTTTAATGCTTTGCTTCCCTGTTAAGCATAAGTTCCAATTCCAAACTATCTCTTTTTGGATGCATAAAACCTGATGCTTTTAAGAGCACTGAGGTCATCTCCTGAATGCTTTGCTGCTTAGAGATTTCTTCTGCCCAATACTCTACATCATCTCTCTGAAGTTCAAAGTTCCACAGATCTCTAGGGCAAGGTCAAAATGCTGCCAGTCTCTTTGCTGAAGCATAACAAGAGTCAATCTTATTCCAGTTCCCAACAAGCTGTCCATGTCCATCTGAGATCACTTCAGCCTGGATTTCATTGTCCATATCACTATCAGCATTTTAGTCAAAGTCATCGAACAAGTCTCTAGAAAGTTCCAGAATTTCCCAGATATTCCTGTCTTCTTTGAGCCCTCCAAATGGTTGTAAACTCTGCCTGTTATCCAGTTCCAAGGTTGCTTCCACATTTTCAGGTATCTTAAAGCAATGCTCCAGTACTGTGGTACCAATTTACTGTGTTAGTCCATTCTCATATTGCTTTGAGAAAATATCCAAGACTGGCTAAGTGGTAAAGGAAAGAGTTTTAATTGACTCACAGTTCAGCATGGCTGGGGAAGGCTCAGGAAACTTACAATTGTGGCAGAAGGGGAAAGGGAAGCAAGGCATCTTCTTCACAAGGTGGCAGAAAGGACAATGAATGCAAGAGGAACTACCAAACATTATAAAACCATCAGATCTTGTGAGAACTCACTCACTGTCACAAGAACAGCATGGGGGTAACTGCCTCCATGATTTAATTATCTCTGGTATCTCCCTTGACACATGGGAGTTATGGGGATTAAAATTCAAGATGAAATTTAGTTGGGGGACACAGCCAAACCATATACCCTTAAAAGCAATTGCTCAAATTTCCCTTTCAACGTTTCTAGTGTTTTAAAATATATTATCTTAGTGAAAGTAACACATTTAAGCACATAAAAATATGTTACTAAAAGCTTACATGAAACTAGCTTTCTTCTGCCTGTTCTATTTTTGTTTCTCTCCACTAACACTTTCAGTACTAGAGAAAAATATTTTCAAGTCTTTCAGCTCTTCTTTCATATATTAGCTCTATGTTTTCAAATAACATGTTTATACTGTTCCTTTTTAACTTTTCAATTTCAAATATATATATAGTCTTCTTGTCAAATTAGTTGACAATATTAATCACCTACTTCCATTTTGCCTCAAATAGAATCTTGATTTTTGGTTAAATTATGAATTAGTATTTGCTTGAGCTATGTAAATATTGAGACTACGTTAATACTTTCACCAATGAGTCACATAGAGCTAAAAAGAGGGGAGGCTATAATTATGATTCATTTTTTAGTTAAACAGGTTTTGCCCATCTTCTGCATCAAAACTGTCAAATTGTTTTTGGAAATATTATTTCCCAAATGCTCAAATGTGTCTGATAGTCTTCAATTTCAATTTTTCTTCTTGACTCTTCTGCAGCCACCTCCCCCGATTCTGTTTCCATTCTCAACTTCAAGCTGCCAGTCTTCATTCTTATTTTCAAGTTACCTATCACCATATGTACTGAACCTTCCTGGTGTTTGATGGGGCTGGTTTGCTCATAGGTGATTTCTTCTTTTACTCTGCTATATCAGCTACTGGATCTCTATTGGGTTAAAAAAATGTTGAAATCTCATTGAGGTTTGTAAAGTTGATCCCAGAGCAACATAGCTTGAATTGCACAGCTTCACTGAGATAATGATTTTTTACAAAATAAGTTTCACCACGTGTGCCTTCCTGTCCTACTTCTACTTCCATCTCCTCCACCTCTTCCAACTCTGCCCTCCTTGAGAGGGCAAACCCAGTCTGTTCTTTCTCCTATTCCTCAGTCTACTTACTCAATGTGAAGACAATGAAAAGGATGAAGACTTTTAAAACAATCACTTTCACATCATGAATAGTCAATGTATTTTCTGTTTCTTATGATTTTTGTCATAACATTTTGTGTTCTCTGGCTTACTTTATTGTAAGAATACAGTATATTATAAATTTAACATGCAAAATATGTTAATTACTATTTACTTTACAGATAAATCTTCCAGTGAATCATAGGCTATTAGTAGTCAAGTTTGTTGGGAGTCAAATGTTTTATAGGGAATTTCGACTACACAAGGTATCTGCACCCCTACCTTTCACCTTGTTAAAGGGTCAGCTGCACCTATTAACACTTTTGTTTAACTTCTTTTCTTTATGCTAATTTTGAACAGGAGACAAGATAATTGCATGTGATCCACCTACCTAGATTTTCTGGAAATTTTTGCTATTCATTTTAATTTCTGTGGTTCCTGTCACAGTATACTTGAATTTCATATTTCATATTCCCTTTGGATTTTTGGTTAAAATATTTTTTTAAATTTTACTTATGTATTTATTTATTCATTTATTCATTCATTCATTCATTGAGATGGAGTTTCACTCTTGTTGCCCAGGCTGGAGTGCAATGTCACCATCTAGGCTCACTGCAACTTCTGTCTCCTGGGTTCAAGGGATTCTCCTGCCTCAGCCTCCCAAGTAGCTGGGATTACAGGCATGCGCCACCATGCATGGCTAATTTTGTATTTTTAGTAGAGAGGGGGTTTCTCCATGTTGGTCAGGCTGGTCTTGAATCATGGCCTCAGCTGATCCGCCCACCTCAGCCACCCAAAGTACTGGGATTACAGGCATGAGCCACTGTGCCTAGCTTTTAATTTTATTTTTAATTGACATAATATTGTACGTATTTATAGAGTACATGGTAATGTTTCATCCTTTTAGTGATCTGATCAGTGTAATTAGCACATTCATAATCTCAAACTTTTATCATTTATTTGTGTTGGGAACATTCAGTATCCTCCTCGTAGCTCTTTGAAACTAAATATTATTGTTAGCTGTTGTCATCCTACAGCACTATAGAACACTAGAATTTATTTCTCCTATCTAGCTGTAATTTGTATCCCTTAATAAATCTCTTCCTATCCCCCTTCCTCCTACCCTCCCCAGTCTAGTATTCTCTGTTCTACTTTTTACTTCGTGAGATCACCTTTTTTTAGCTTCCACAAATGAGTGGGAACATTGCAGTATTTAACTTTCTATTCTTGATTTATTTAATTTAACACTGTCCTCCAGTTTGATTCATGTTGCCACAACTTACAATATTTCATTCTTTCTTATTACTGCCCAGTAGTATTCCATTGTGTATAGTTAACACATATTCTTTATCCATTTATCTGTTATTGGACACCTTGGCTGATTTCATATCTTAGCTATGTGAATAGCGCTGTAATAAACATATGGGTGCAGATATCTCTTTGATGTACTGAGTTGTTTTTTATTTTAATTTGGAAAAATCCATAGTAGTGGGATTGCTGGATCATATGGTAGTCCTATTTGTAGTTTTGTGGAGAATCGCTATATTGGTCTCCGTAGTGACTGTACTACTGTACATTCCCACCAATCATGTAGAAAAGTTGCTTTTTCTCTACATGTTCACCAGAATTTTTTTATTTTTTGTCTTTCTGATAATAGACATCCTAACTGGAGTAAGATGATACCTCATTGTGGGTTTCATTTGCATTTCCCAGATGATTAGTGAGATTGAGTATTTTAAAATATATTTGATGGACATTATTAGTGTGTCTTCTTTTGAAAAACGTCTGTTCAAATCACTTGTCAATTTTTATTTGGAATGCTTTTTTTTGCTATTGAGATGTTTGAGTTCCATATATATTCTGGATATTAATCTTCTGTTGGATGAATAGTTTGCTAATATTTTGTTTCATTCTGTAGCTTTTCTTTTCATTCTGTTGATTGTTTCCTTTGATGTACAGAAGCTTTTTAGTTTAATATAATCACATTTGTATAATTTTGTATATATATATATATATATATATATATATGTTTTTGTTGCCTGTGCTTTTGAGGCCTGATTCATAAAATATTTTCCAAGAGTAGTATTCTGACGTGTTTCATTTATGTTTTCTTCTAGTAAGTTTACAGTTCTGGGTCTTATATTGAGATCTTTGATCTATTTGGGGTTGACTTCTTTATAGTGGGAGAGGTGGAAGGTCTAGTTACAGTTATTATTATTATTTTTTTGCATTTGAATATCCAGTTTTCCCAGTACCATTTATTAAAGAGATTGTCCTTTCTCCAATGACTGTTCTTGGCACCTTTGTCAACAATCAACTGGAATTTGATACATAGATTAATTTCCAGTTTCTCTACTCTGCTTAATTGGTCTATATGTTTGCTTTCATGCCAGTATCATGCTGGTTTGGTTACTACAGCTTTGTAGTATATTCTAAGTCTGGTATTGTGATGCATATGGCTTTGTTCTTTTTACTCAGGATTGCTTATGGGTATATAGTGTATTTGATCATTTCACACAATTTTAAAAATTTAATTTTACAAAAGTTAAGATTGTTTTTCTATTTCTATGCAGTATATTGTTAGTGCTTGCACTGAATAAGTAGGTTGCTTTATGTATTATTATTATTATTTTAGCAATATTAATTCTTCCAAAACATGAGCCTGAGATATCTTTCCATTTGTTTGCATCCTCTTCAATTTCTTTCATCAGTGTTTTCTTGCTTTCATTATAGAGGTCTTTTACCTCCTTAGTTAAATTTAATCATAGGTATTTTAACTTCTTTGTAGGTCTTATAAATGACATTGCCTTCTTATTTCTTTTCTATTCACTTTGCTGTTCATGTTTAGAAATACTAGAATTTAATGATATATAACATTTTATCAATATACAATATTTGTATATTGATTTTGTATACTACAACTTTACTAATTTTATTTAACTGAAGAGTTTTTGGTAGCATCTTTAGATTTTTCTACATATAAGATTATGTTGTCTGCAAGATGGACAACTTGAATTCTTTCTCTTTAATTTGGATGCCCTTTCTTTCTTTTTCCTGCCTAATTGCTCTTTCTAGGTCTTCTAGTACCATGCTGAATAAGAGTGATATCCTTGTTTTATTCTGGTTCTTAGAAAAAACGCTTTCGGATTTTTCTCACTCAGTTAGATGTTATCTGAGGGTTTGTCTCATATAGCCTTTATTATGTTGAGATGCTTTTCTTTTACATATAATTACTGAGAATTTTAAAATGAAGAGGCCAGGTGCAGTGGCTCACGTCTGTAATTCTAGAACTTTAGGAGGCCCAGGAGGGTGGATCACCTGAGGTCAGGAATTCGAGACTAGCCTGGCTAACCTGGTGAAACCTTGTCTCTACTAAAAATACAAAAAAAAAAAAAAAATTATCCAGGCGTTTGGCATGTGCCCATAATCTCAGCTACCCGGGAGGCTGAGGCAGGAGAATCACTGGAACCTGGGAGACGGAGGCTTCAGTGAACCAAGATCGTGCCACTGCACTCTAGCCTGGGCAACAGAGTGAGACACTGTCTCAAAAGAAAAAAAAAAAAAGGAAAAAAGAAAATGAAGAGATGTTGAATTTTATCAAATATTTTCTCCATTTATTGATATGATCATGTTTTTTCCTTCATTCTGTTGATGTGATGTATCACATTTATTGATTTGTGTATGATGAACCATCATTTTCTTTCTGAAATCAATGCCACTTGACCATTTTTTAAGTGTACATTGGATTCAGTTTGCTAGTATTTTGTTAAGGATTTTCGGGTCTATGTCTTTTAGGGATATTGGCCTGCAGTTTTGTTCGTTGTGTCTTTATCTGGTTTTGGTATCGGGGTTATGCTGACATTATAGAAAGAGTTAGGAAGAATTCCTTCCTCTTCAATTTTTTGAAAGAGTTTGAGAAGAATTTGTAGTAATTCACTACTAGAGATTTTGTGGAATTCAGCAGTGAAGCCATTTGGTTTTGATCTTTTCTTTGTTTGGAGAATTTTTATTAGTGATAATCTTTGAACTTATTTTAAATATTTTTTAAGTCACTTTTTGGTGTTGAGTGATGTTGAGTGTTGTTTCCAAATGGACTCACTTTTAGCCCTTAAAATCTTCCTTTGCATTCCCAAGAGTCTTTGCATTTTGTAAATGTTTTATTAAAGCGTACAAAGAACTCAGAAATGATTTTTTAGGTCCCTAAGTTTCTGCTCACAGATTTTAGTAATATCCCTGACTTGCTTTATAGTCACATATAAGAATATATAAATCACTTTAAAACTGATTTTAAAATATTGCCTATGCTTTAAGAAGCTTCTTAAAATCAGTGGTCTACAAATAAACACAGGTGTCTTGTTAAGTTAATCAGCATTTGTTCTTGAGAAACAGTCACCCAGAAGGCTGTGGGATATTGTAACTTTGGTGGCTGGATATTTAGAACAGGAAAACTTTAGGAATAATAGGTTTAAAATAATTTTGTATTCACTCTGGTGCTCCAACTTCACTGAACAGATCCATTGTGAATCAGTTAGAGATGGC
Organism: Theropithecus gelada; assembly: GCF_003255815.1. Taxonomy (NCBI): domain Eukaryota; kingdom Metazoa; phylum Chordata; class Mammalia; order Primates; family Cercopithecidae; genus Theropithecus; species Theropithecus gelada. The sequence continues at coordinate 41,433,426 of NC_037670.1, read as the reverse complement.
AGCCCAGATTCCATAAAATACATACTGATTTTACCCATAGACTTACCCTGGTCAGGGAATGCATGTTTCAGATTAATCCTTCCATACTTTTTCTCTAAATTCCCTTTTAAATGGTGTTTGTCCCTCACAATAAGAAAACAAAATCAAAACAAAAAAAAAACCTCATCACCAACTTATGAAAAAGTGGTTACACATACGTTGTTTATTTTTAGTTGTTAGCTGTGGTCTTTCGTGTCTGTGTTTAATGATAGAGCTCTGATTAATTTACTCTTAACAAATATGGATCTTATGTGTTTTTTTTTCCTGTTTTGAGGTCTTTCAAGTGCTTTTGACAATAACATAAATTCTATCTGCCCATGTACATTGGAGCTCTGCTATCATGGACTGGAAGCGTAAAACGAGAAGCAGTAGATCCTCATTATATGCGGATTCAGTATTTGCAAATTTGTCAATTTGCTAAAATTATTTGCAGCCCCTAAATTGATACTTCCAGAGCTTTGATGATCATTCACAGAAATGCTCAGAACAGCAAAATACTTGAGCTGTCCAAAGTACACATTTTCAGCTAAGGTCAAACATACCACTCTCTCACTGAAAACATTTTTGTATTGAATTTTGTGCATGTTTTTTGTACATATTTTCTTCATTTTTGGGGCTTTTTGTTTTTGATTTTGAGGTTTAAAATGTTCCCCAAGTATAATGCTGAAGTGCTGTCTAGGGTACGTAGGTGCAAGAAGGCTACAATGTGCTGGAGAAAATAGTGTGTAATACAAGTTTCCTTCAGGCGTGTGTTGTAGTGCTGTTGGTCTTGCAGTCAGTGTTAATGAATTAGCAAGATATATTACATAAGATCCCTTTAAATATAAACACACATAACACAAGGTGATGTAAAAGTTCGAGGAAAATATTGTGAGCAGAGTCTTGCAGCAACCTAACTCTGTATTTTCCTTAGGAGCAATGGTTCTGTATTTGCTATACCAGTGCTGACAGTATAAAACATAACCACTGTGAATAATAAGAATAGATTTTATTTACATGTTCTCTCTATTGATGCCTATCCTATTATAATTTGCAAATCTTGTGGTAGAAGCTATTGTGTTTTTGTTTTGTTTTGAGACAGGGTCTTACTTTGTCACCCAGTTTGGAGTGCAATGGTACAATGTCGGCTCACTGTATCCTCCACCTCCTAGGCTCAAGTGTTTCTCCTGCCTTCCCAGTCCCTCAGGTAGCTGGGACCACAGGTGTGCGCCACCATGCCTGGGTAATTTTTGTAGTTTTTGTAGAGAATGGGTCTCACCATGTTGCCCAGGCTGTTCTTGAATTCCTGAGCTCAAGCCATCTGCCCTCCTCAGACTCCCAAAGTGCTAGATTACAAGAATGAGCCACTGCACCTGGTGTTTTTTGTTTTTTGTTTTTTTGTCATTTTAAATCAAAGTTAGATTAATGGGTTGCCCTCATCTCATTTGTATGGTCATTCTAAGATAAATAATAACTAAGTTGATTGTCTTATTTGTATTTATATTTGCTCACTTTTATAAACCATGAAAAAGAAAAAGATCCAAGTTTTATGTTAAAATAAGTCTGTGTTTTGTTCTTATTTACAGAATTGTGTACATAATCTTAAAATCATCCCATTAAATTACTTTAAAACTGTTTCTCCTTGTTTTTGATAATTGTAATTATAGCAATATCTGAACCCCTAAATCCTAAAATAATATGTTGTTTACCTGCTTCAGTGAGGATTTCTGAGTTACTTGGCTGGTAAAATCAATTGAAACATTTCTTTTTCTTGAAAAATTCATCATCTTTCTTTTAAGTGATATAGAAAGAAATATTGACCTTTGCTTTTAAAATACAAGATTATCAACCAACTATAAGTCTTTACAAAACTAAGTGCATTTCACTGTCGTAAGTCATACACAATAATGAAGTGATAATTTAAGTTAAAATTAAACAAGCTATAACTGAATATTTCAAATTATTATCCCAAGCTCTGATTTTATTTTATTTTATTTTATTTTCTAACTAAGAATTAGAGCTTCAGCAAAATATACTATGGACTAATACATGGATAGTAAGTTAGTGGTTTAGTTACTGGGATTTTTAAAATATTTAACTCTGTATTGTATACATTCAAACCAGAGTCTTTTTCGTTGTTGTTTAATGTTAATGGAAATGACTTTTGCCAAATATAGGCCTTTGAGAACTAATCTTGTAGGTCCATTATCAATAATTAAGATAAGATTGACCTTTTCTTGCCTTTCATATTTCTATTTTGGTGCAAAAATGACTCTTCTCCCATTAAAAAAAAAAAATCTTTGTGGTTGCTGAAGCAGAACAATTACTTTATTTCCACTTCAGAGAAATTTCTTTTTTGGAGGTTGAAGCACCTGCTATGCATACATTATGTAAAGAACATACCAGTCATTTAGAATGAAAGTTTGAATATAAATGTCAGACATTACTGAAACCTGTTTCATAATGTGCTTATGCATCAATTTCATTGTTTTACTATTTTATTGCTATAGAAGCAGGCAGGTATACGAGTGTGTGTGTTTACGTATATATGTATATATATATGTGTGTGTGTGTATTGTGTGTATGGATGTGTGTAACTAATAGACAAGTATAATAATTGGTAATTAACAAATAAATAAGATCAATTACTTACCTGTGTTAACATCACCTGGCCACAGTTCTACCTAAGTGATGGCAACATGTTTCCAATACATGACTTTTTGCTACATTCTATTTGCCTTGGAATATTTGCATTTACTCATCAATGTCTACAAATTTACTTACTTATTGTAGGGGCATGCAGATGTATTCCATGAACTTCAGTTAATAAACAGTTGGGACTAGAAAGGAAAAAGTAGAGAAATTGAAATTTGACCTACTGCCCAAAGCTTGTTAATTGCTTATTATATTTCAGTTTTAATTTTCAGGTCCTGAGCAAATTATCCATCCTAATCAGCTAATATGGTTTCGCTGTGCTCTCACCAAAATCTCAAATTGAAATGTATCTGCCAGAATTCCCACGTGTTGTGGGAGGGACCCAGGGGAGGTAATTGAATTGGGGCGGGGGGGCGGTGGGGGCGCGGTCTTTCCTGTGCTATTATCATGATAGTAAATAAGTCTCATGAGATCTGATGGGTTTAACAGAGGTTTCTGCTTTTGCTTCTTTCTTATTTTTCTCTTGCCACCACCATGTAAGAAGTACCTTTCACCTCCCACCATGATTATGAGGCCTCCCCAGGCATGTGAAACTGTAAGGACAATTAAAACTCTTTTCGGTTCCAGTTTCAGGGATGTCTTTATCAGCAGCATGAACATGAACTAATACAGTTAATTGGTACCAGGAGTGGTGTGATACTGAAAAGACACTTGAAAATGTGCAAGCGACTTTGGAACTGGGTAACAGGCACAGGTTCTAACAGTTCCTGTCTTCAGAAGAAGACAGGAAAATGTGGGAAAGTTTGGAACCTCCTGGAGACTGGTTGAATGCCTTTGACCAAAATACTGATGGTGATATGAACAATAAGGTCCAGGCTAAAGTGGTCTTATATGGAGATGAGGAACTTATTGGGAACTGGAGCACAGATGACTCTTGTTATGTTTTAGCAAAGAGACTGGCAGCATTTTGCTCCTGTCCCACATATTTGTGGAACTTTAAACTTGAGAGAGATGATTTAGGGTATGTGGTGGAAGAAATTTCTAAGCAGCAAAGCATTCAAGAAGTGACTTGGGTGCTGTTGAAGGCATTCAGTTTTGAAAGGGAAAAAGAGCATAAAAGGTCAGAAAATTTGCAGCCTAACATCGCAGTAGAAAGTAAAACCTCAGTTTTTGAGTGGTAATTCAAGCTGGCTACAGAAATTTGCATAAGTAACTAGGATCCAAATGTTAATCCTCAAGACAATGAGAAAAATGTCTCCAGCCCATGTCAGACATATTCACGGCAGCCTCTCCCATCACAGACCTGGAGTCCCTGGAGGAAAAAGTGGTTTTGTGGGCCTTGCCCACAGTCCTTATACTGTGTACAGCCTAGGGACTTGGTGGCCTGTGTACCAGTTGCTCCAGCCATGGATGAAAGGGGCCAAAGTAGAGCTCATGGTGTGGTTTCAGAGGGTGGAAGCTCCAAATCTTGGCAGCTTCCACATGGTGTTGAGCCTGTGGGTGCACAGAAATCAAGAATTGAAGTTTGGGAACATCCACCTAGATTTCAGAAGTTGTATGGAAACACCTGGATGTCCAGCTAAAAGTTTGCTGCAGGGCAGGGTGCTCATGGAGAACCTCTGCTAGGGCAGTGCAGAAGGAAAATGTGGGATTGGAGTCAACACAGAGACCCTACTGAGGCACTGCCTAGTGGATCTGTGAGAAGAGGGCCACTGTCCTCCAGTGCCCAGAATGGTAGATCCACCAACAGCTTGCGCTGTGCACCTGGAAAAGCTGCAGACACTCAATGCCGTGAAAGCAGCCGGGAGGAGGGATGTACCCTGCAAAGCCACAGCGGTGGAGCTGCCTAAGACCATGGAAATCCACCTCTTCCATCAGCGTGACCTGGATGTGAGATTTGGAGTCAAAGGAGATCATTTGGAACTTTAAAATTTGACTGCGCCACTACGTTTCAGACTTGCATGGGCCCTGTAACTCCTTCGTTTTGGCCAATTTTTCCCATTTGGAATGGCTGTATTTACCCAATACCTGTATCCCCATTGTATCTAGGAAGCAACTAGCTTGTTATTTATTTTACAGGCTCATAGGCAGGAGAGACTTGCTTTGTCTCAGAAGAGATTTTGGACTCTGAACTTTTGTGTTAATGCTGAAATGAGTTAAGACTTTGGGGGACTGTCGGGAAGTCATGATTGGTTTTGAAATGTGAGGACATGAGATGTGGAGCAGCCAGGGGTGGAATGATATGGTTTGTCTGTGTCCTCACTGAAATCTTAACTTGAATTGTATCTCGCAGATTTCCCACATGCTGTGGGAGAGACCCAGGGGGAGGTAATTGAATCATGGGGGCTGGTCTTTCCTGTGTCATTCTCATGATAGCGAATAAGTCTCATGAGACCTAATGGGTTTATCAAGGATTTCTGCTTTCACTTCTACCTTGTTTTTCTCTTGCTGCCATCATGTAAGAAGTGCCTTTTGTCTCCCGCCATGATTCTGAGGCCTCCCCAGCCATGTGGAACTGTAAGTCCAATTAAAACCCCTTTTGTTCCCAGTTTCAGATATGTCTTTATCAGCAGCATGAAAACTAATACACCAACTCTATATAATTGGAACTTATATATACCTTGTTCTTTCTCAATTTCTTTTTTTTTTTTTTTTTTTTGAGACGGAGTCTCGCTGTGTCTCCCAGGCTGGAGTGCAGTGGCGCGATCTCGGCTCACTGCAAGCTCCGCCCCCTGGGTTCACGCCATTCTCCAGCCTCAGCCTCCCAAGTAGCTGGGACTACAGGCGCCCGCTACCACGCCCGGCTAATTTTTTGTATTTTTAGTAGAGACGGGGTGTCACCGTGTTCATTTTTCAGAGTCAACCACCTGAGAAGGTGTATATACTTACGATTTTTTTTTTTTAAACAATCTGTTTCAGTCTGGATTACATTCTCATCTCTCTGCAGAATGTACTGTCACAATTGTTAGTTAACATTGGAGATCAGGTCCCAGATTTGATTCTCATTAAAGTCCTTCTTGAAACAATATTTTCACTTCACTTTTCTGATAGCACATTCTCTTGGTTTTCCTCCTGTTTCTCAAACTTCTCTCATCCTGTCTTATCCGTCTCTACCTAAACATCAAATATTCATATTGCCTGAAGCTTAGAACGTTAGTCTGGCTAAATTTATAATATTTTCAAAGTGATTTTTCATATTAACTGCTTCCTTTCTTCCTCTACTCTTTTGACTCCCAGCACTGACTTATTTTTGGATATCCACACTCATTTGCTCCAATGTTCATTTCACATCTCCATATTTTTTCCAGAGGCACCTTGAATTAAACCTATCCAAAAGTGAATCCATGAAACTTTATCAGCAGTCTTTCACAGCCAGTGTTAGCAATGACTTCACAACGATAAAGTTCAGAAAAGCTACAGTTCTCCCCGTGTCCTCTTCCTTGCTGTATTTAATTCATTACCAAGCCCTATTTATTTTACTCATTAAATATCATTAGAATATGTTAAGATTTTCTGTATGTTTCAGTCTCTCCTAGTTCATGTTAGTATCACTTCCTGCTTAGACTACTGCAGTGGTTTACTAACTGGTTTCTCTAAACCCACTTTTGCTTCCTTCCTTCAAATGAATTTTCCACACCTACATATGTAGTTAATATTATAAAATGTGAGGCTGATGATATTGAAAAGTCAATTAAGTATGTAAAGTTTAATGTTGTTATCAGATCTATGCTAGAAAGATATTTGGTAGCAGTGAAGCATTTGAGTGAAAGGAAGATTCTCACTTTAGGGGAGTTGAGCTGATCTTAAGAGGCTGAGTTTAGTAAATGGCAACAGGAATGAAAAGGAGAGTTATCTAAGTGGTTAATCTTCTGCATTGTGCTTGGTAGTTAATAGGATATGGTGAAGAGTGAGATGGCAGGCCATGTGGGCCAATACAAAAAGCAGTAGCCGTCCTTTGATAAAAATTATTAATGATATTCCTGATTAGAGTTGATGCATTGTTCTTTACAGCTCCCTAAGAAAATTATAACACTCTCTTTGTCACCTATTAGCCATTATTTATTTATGTGGGCACATGGGTGTACATGCATGCACACATGAGGGTATGTATGTACATAAACTTATACATCAGGTTATGACAGTATAGCAGTGTAACTTCTTTCTATTGGTCTTCCTCAGTGATCTACTGTTTTCTAGGAATATATTACATCTGGGAAACATATTTCAGAGACGAGTCAGCCAATAATTTCTAATCACATCAAATATCATTATCTAGAAATCATTTTCTTTGACTATTAACTTTTATACCTAACAAAAGTTTATTAATTTCTTTATGATGATAGCTGAAGTTATAGACTATATGTCAGAATTTGTGAGTTTAATATTTTCTGGGCTTAAAAATTGCCAAGTAAGTCATTTTTCATGAGTTATATGGCCTAAATTAGCACTCTGAATATCCCCATCTGTTAAAAAAAAAGGGTTCAAATATCTAACAATAATGAAAGAAAAGAGAAGAGTTCTGTGACTTAGTAACTTAGCTAAGCAGAAGACTGAAAATCACATACATTTTGATCATCTGTTATTTTTCTTTTTATATGGTTACCATTTGTAATATTTAAAACTCACTAAATTCTGTATGAATACTTTCTAAATATGTACTATTCATCAACAAGGTGAGTAATAAATGTAAGATATTTAATTTACATATCAAATTTACTGGCATTTGTCTTTGGAAAACAATTTTGTATAAAAAATTCCTTTGAAATGTAACAAGTATTTCGTAGGTATTCAATACAATTTCTTTATTTTAATAATTATTTTGAATATCCTTGAGAGAAATTTAAGAAAAAGAATAAATACATTTTTCTTCTTACTTAACTTATGTAGTTTCACTAGATTTTTTACTCCAAAACATTTTTCTATGTGTTTTCTATTTACTCCAAAACATTTTTCTATTCAATAGAGATGTATGTAATCTACAGTAATCATATGGGAAAATACTCATATTTATGTGGATGTATATATTTAGTATAAAATTGTTTAGAAAATAGAATATTTTCTAGTGTACCAAGGTACAAATGTATTGAGCATAATATTTATGTAGTTTAAGTTTTTCTTAAACATATAGAAAAATTATTGTAGCAAAACGGAAGGGTGACCAAATTTGACTTTCAGTATAACCAATTTTATATCACTGTTAAGTAGAATGACATTTGTTCAATTAAAATGGATTGAGTCTGGATTCTCTAAGAGAAAGAACCAATAGGAATATATATATATTTGTGTGTTTATATATGTGTGTGGAGAGAGAGAGAGAGAGAAAGAAAGAGAATGTTATTATAAGAAATTGGTTCACATGATGATGGAGGCTGAGAATTCTCAAGATCTGCAGTTGTAGAGCTGGAGGCCTAGGAGAGCCAGTGACACCATTCTAGTCCAAATCCAAACGTCTAAGAATCAGGAGAGCTAATGGTGTAACTTCCAGTCTAAGTCTGAATCCAAAGGCAGGAAAAGACTGATGTTTAAGCTCAAAGACAGGCAGAGAGAGAGAATGATCTTATTTTACCTTTTTATTCTATTTACGCCTTCAGAAGATTGGATAATATTCAACTGTATTGGGGAGGTCCATCTGTTTTAATCAGTCCACACATGAACATGCTCATCTTTGCTGGAAATATCCTCACAGAAACACTTGGAAATATCCTCTCAGAAACACTTAGAAATAATGGTTAATAAGTTATACACTCATCCTGTGACAGAGTTAAACTGACACGTAACAGTAACCAGCAACTGATGAGCACACTTTTTAAAAACTGCCCTTGTCTCAGAAATTGACAAAGATCAAAGCATGAAATAATTATGGTTAAGAGCACACCCCATGGTGACAGACTCCTTGCATTTGAATCTCAACTCCTCCACTTGTGTAATAGATCGATGATCACAGAAAATTCCATTATCCATTCAAAATGTTAACATCTTTATCTCTAAGAGATTATTATAACTCTGTCTCAGAGCTATAGGGAGTTTCAGTGACATAATCCATGGATTTTTTTAAAAAATAGGTAGCCTATTATAAGTGTGAATAAAAATTTTAACCCTTAAAGGGTCATTTTGCTGAATGATATAATGGAAATAAGTATATTGAGCCAATGGAATTCTACTTTACAATAGGGAAGTGGAAACTTTCAGTTTTACAATTTTGATTTATAGTAGGGTATGGAAGTTTACTAGTCATCAAATTGACCTAGGCAAATCCAAGCCACCAAAATCAACTTTTCATCTGACTGTTTAATTTATATAACTGTGCATGAATTATGGACAGCAGATACACTTTTAAGCAGACATCTACCATTTTCATTGTAAGTTTTGATAGTTTCATGGAGTTTAATACTTAGCATAACATGGATATTGACATTTTAAGATGAAGCTCTTACATCATATCTGTAAATATTTCCAATAGGATCAAAACACAATAATTGTGTAGTATCTACAATTACTTGCTTTTAAAAATACATGAACAATGTTTGGTTTAACAGTCAGAAATTTTATCTTTTTCTCCTCAAACCAATTTCACTCAACTATCACAATTTAATTATCATTATAATGTAATATACATTTAAAAATAAATATTTTATTGATATAATTTATTAGTGACCATAAGCATCTGTAAATAAAAAAAATCAGGAATAAGTTATTCCTCTAGTAATTATTAGTCCCGGTTATAAATGATGTAAATTTATCATATATTTTCATAAACAACTTAACACATTAAAGTGATTTTTGAAAACATAGCTCATTACGAGAATGTAATTTCTATTAATGATTAATTTATTGTTAGAATGGGACAGAGTTTACCATACATTCCCTTCTTATTATTTTTTAGGTCATTGATATGGTTTGGCTGTGTGCTCACCCAAATCTAATCTTGAATTGTAACTCCTACAATTCCCACGTGTCTTGGGAGGAGCCCAGTAGGAGGTGGCTGAATTATGGGACAGGTCTTTCCTGCACTGTTCTCATGACAATGAATGAGTCTCACAAGATCTGATGGTTTTAAAAGTGGGAGTTTCCCAGCACAAGCTCTCTTTTCTTGTCTGCCACCATGTCAGATGGGAGATGGGCCTTTCACCTTCTGCCATAATTGTGAGGTCTCCTGAGCCATGTGGAACTGTAAGTTCAATAAACCTCTTTATTTTTAAATTGCACAGTCTCAAGTATGTCTTTATCAGTGGCATGAAAATGGACAAATACAGTAAATTGGTACCAGTAGGGTGGGGCACTGCTGAAAAGATACCTGAAATTGTGGAAGCCACTTTGGAACTGGGTAACAAGCAGAGGTTGGAACAGTTTGGAGGACTCAGAAGAAGACAGGAAAATGTGGGAAAGTTTGGAACCTCCTAGAGATTGGTTGAATGGCTTCGACCAATATGCTGATAGAGATATGGGCCATAAAGTCCAGGCTGAGGTGGTCTCAGATGAAAATGAGGAACTTTTTGGAAAATGGAGCAAAGGTGACTCTTGTTATGTTGTAGCAAAGAGACTGGCAGCAAAATGCCTCTACCCAAGAGATTTGTGGAACTTTGAACTTGAGAGAGATGATTTAGGGTATCTGGTGGAAGAAATTTCTAAGCAGTAAAGCATTCAAGAGGTGACTTGGGTGCTGTTGAAGCTATTCAGTTTTAAAAGGGAAGCAGAGCATAAAAGTTCAGAAAATATGCAGCCAGACAATGCTTTAGAAAAGAAAATCCCATTTACTAAGGAGAAATTCAAGCTAGCTGCAGAAATTTTCATAAGTAACTAGGAGCCAAATGTTAATCCCAAAGACAACAGGAAAATGTCTCCAAAGCATTTCATAGCTCTTCACAGGAGCCCCTCCCATCACAGGACTGGAGGCCTAGGAGGACAAAATGGTTGTGTGGGTCAGGCCCAGGGTCCCAGTGCTGTGTGCGGCCTAAGGACTTCGTGCCCTACATCCCAGCTACTCCAGCCATGGCTGAAAGGGACACACATAGAGCTTGGGCTATGGTTTCAGAGGATTCAAGCCCCAAGCCTTGGTGGCTTCCATATGGTGTTGACTCTGCTAGTACACAGAAGTGAAGAACTGGTGTTTCGGAACCTCCTCCTAAATTTCAGAGGATATATGGAAATGCCTGGATGCCCAGGCTGAAGTTTGCTGCAGGGGCAGGGCTTTCATGTAGAACCTCTGCTAGGGCAGCATGGAAGGGAAATGTGGGGTCAGAGTCCCCCACACAGACTACAGGGGCACCACCTAGTGGAGCTGTGAGATCACCATTCTACAGACCCCAGAATGGTAGATCCACTGGCAGCTTGCACTGTGAGCCTGGAAAAGCCACAGACACTCAACACAAGCCCATGAAAACAGCCAGGAGGGAGGCTGTACCCTGCAAAGTCACAGAGGTGGAGCTGCCTAAGACCATGGGAAGCAACCTCTTGCATCAGCATGACCTGGATGTGAGACATTGAGTCAAAATATCATTTTGGAGCTTTAAGATTTGACTGCCCTGCTGGATTTCAGATTTACATGGGATTGTAGCCCCTTTATTTTGGCCACTTTCTCCTATTTGGAATGGCTGTATTTACCCAATGCCTGTACTCCCATTATATCTAGGAAGTAACTAACTTGCTTTTGATTTTATATGCTTATAGGCAGAAGGGACTTGACTTGTCTCAGAAGAGACCTTGGACTGTAGACTTTCGAGTTAATGCTGAAATGAGTTAAGACTATGGGGGACTGTTGGGAAGGCATGATTGGTTTTTGAAATAAGAGGATATAAGATTTAGAAGAGGCCACTGGCAGAATGATATAGCTTGGCTGTGCCCCCAAGCAAATCACATCATAAATTGTAATTCCCACATGTCATGGGAGGAATCTGGTGAGAGGTGATTGAATTATGGGGCAGGTCTTTCCTGCACTGTTCTCTTGATAGTGAGTCTTACCAGATTTCATGGTTTTAAAAATTGGAGTTTCCCTGCACAAACTCTCTTCTCTTGTCTACCACCATGTGAGATGTGCCTTTCACCTTCTGCCATGATTGTGAGGTTTCCTCAGCCACATAGACCTCTATGTCCGATAAACTTTTCTTTTGTAAATTATCCAGTCTCGGGCATGTCTCTAACAGCAGTATGAAAATGGACTAATACACTCATTTTTATAGATGTAGGTATTGAAATAATTTGTTCACATAAACAAATAGATGAGGATAAGTATGCTATTCTAGCAATGTCATTGAATTCTTTCAACTCTTTTCAGGTGTTTGTAAATATCTCATTCTATTTCTTCAGCAAATATTATTTTTAAGTGGCCTATCAACAAACAATCCAAGTAGGGAACGTCTTTAGTTTTGTTAAAAACTGATAGTTGGAATCACTTGATTTTCAAATGTATTTATTTTTTGTTCTGTCATTAAAATTCTTTACTTTTTCAAAATCATTAAAAATATTTTGATTGGTCTCACTAGTGATGCCTAGGATCTTTGTAATTTTCTGGGGCAATCACCCTGCGAATTTAGTGCTGGGCAACAGATATTTTACTTTGAAAAACTGGGAAAGGTTTATTATAACATGGCAGAAAATTAGGACTTAAAGCTCCATCAGAGGCCCTTAGGATATATTTAACATAAAAGATGAAATTATTTAAATTAGAAATGAATTCCCTTAAATTATGTGTGTTCACACCCTTGAATGCCTGCAGATACTTCACTGAGCACCAAAAATCAAAGTGGTAGACTACTGATCTAAGCACCAACAATACATTGGCTGGGAAAACAACTTCACAAAGCATCTGTTGGCTGAGCATTCTAGATATCTATTTCTAGACTCTTTCCTAAATAAAAATTCTAGGGACTGACTAAGGAAACTAAAGAAAAAAAAAGTCTTTAAAAACAGGTGATATATAATATTTTGTAAATCTAATCTAAAATTCATTAGGATTGTTCTTTACCAAGGCTGGATATTCTCTTGGGGTATAGTCTCTTTTGTGTACAGAACAGTTTCTTATTTTAATTTCCTACATAATTTAAATCTTGATGAATTGATTTCATTAGCACATTAAATCTGCATAGCACTTACACTGCCCATCTCTCTTAACGCAAACTAAAGTAAAAAAATATCCTCTGTTGTTGTTTGAGCTTTCATTTGGGTAGATTGGGTTCTGACTGATTGCCTGCTCTTCATTACCTCATCACAAGTTGCATTGATTAAGATTAAAGCAGCTACACTTACATCTTTTCAACGTCTTATTTAAAACTTATTTCAAACTTTTGTTCATTTTAGAAATTGTGTATTATATATACTGGGAAATAGTTTCCAAAAATTCTTTCTACCTACAATGTATTCACAAGCTCTTAATTTTCCCCTCGCCCAGTCTAATGCCTTTCAATCAAAAGCAATTTGTAAATAACTTGATCTTTACCATCAAGTGATAGTTGCAGGAGCTGATAAAAGCAAAGATCCATGGGCCATCTCCTAAAGAAAGGGGTTGTTTTCATGTCCCATGACCTTCCCTGCCCCCAGAGGCAGATTAGATCTCTGTTCAAATGGGTGGCCACCAAAACTGACAAGTAGTAAATAAAATACCACAGGTCCAAGACCTCTCATGAAAATAAAACTCATAGACCCTTGTTGATTTGAGGAAACAGATTATGATGCTTTGCATATATATATTATGTTTTAAATATCTCAAGTATATAGATCTAAGGAGGTTGGGATTTTTATCATTGTAATTGAAAAGGAAAAACTTAAAACAACCATACTATACTTACCTTGAATTCATGGTATATATATCATAAAATTCAAGTAATCTTATCATATTATATAGAAAACACCCATATCAGTGATAATTTGAACACTGAATTTTCCATTTTTCTGTGAATTGTTGAATAATTAGTAATAAGTAGGATTTGCCCACCATTTAGTATGTACTGAGCACTGGGTAAGATTCTTACCTGCGTTATAACATTAATAAGTGTAAGTCCATGAGGCATGCGTTTTAATTGGCATTTGACAGAAGCATAAACAGACAATCTGGGATTGACAACACTAACCCACATGACTTTAAGATCTCTGTTCAAAATACCTACCTCTCTGAAAATAATAAATTGTTTATTCTCTTTAGACTGATTAATATTATAAAGAAAGATAACTAGAAAGAGGAGTGAGAAAAATGTCAGAAGTAATTAAAATGGACATGGTCATATTTTTATTGCTGTATTTTTGATGGAAATAATAGTTTTTTTCCTCAGTTGCTAACTTGGTTTCCAAGTTTGAGAGGTCATAAGAGGTCTGGGGAACACATTTTTTTTATGACAAATTCAGTGTGTTGTGATTCAAAATGTTACATTTGTGAAAGTTTAAATCAACTCTCATGAGAAGAAAAACAAAAATGAATTATCTTCAAAAAGTAATAACAGAGAGTGAATGATTGTATTTATTATTTGAAAACACTCACCCACCACCACCAAAGATTTATTGATTTGAAGCAGGCCTTTTTGATATTGTTCTTGAAGGTTCATCCTTTTGGTTGGGTAAGGAATTGGCGAAGTTTCTCTTATATTCAAGAAGCCATAATCTTATCTGGGTGGGGTGAAGTTGACAGTTCAGTAGAATTATGATAGCTTCAAATTGGATTTCTATATTCACATGAGAGGAGCTCTAATCATAGGAAAGAGGTTCTTTTTACAAGATTTAACATAATGCCTTGGCTTGTTTTGCTTTACTATGACAGAATACCACAGAGAGGATAATTTATAAAGAAAAGAAATTTATTTTTTTACAGTTCTGGAGACAGAGAAGTCCAAGAACATGGGACCAGCATCTGGTGAGGGAAAGGTGCAAGTTATCACATGAAAAGAGGGCAAAGGCATGAGTGTGAAAACGGCAAAATATAAAGACTGTCCTTGCTTTATAACAACCTACTCCCACAGTAACTAATCCTGTACTGTGACAGCAGCATTAATCCCTCTTAATGACCTAATCATCTCTTAAAGATCCTGCCTCCCAATATCACCACACTAGGAACCAAATTTCCAACACAAAAATTCTGGGGGACAGACACAAATCATAGCATATAGTTTCTGTGTTTATCATGAAAAGACTAACAGATACAGACACTGCAGAAATTCATTAACTGAATATATAATCAGTAAAGCATATGACAGAAGCCATTCCTTGTCACAAGCATCTATCCTCATTTAGTTCTTCAATTAGGCCAGTCAGTCAGCCAATCAGTATTTGATGAGTATCATGCATGGCAAAATATAGGCAAAACCTCTCGCTTCTTAAACGTGTAAATTAAAAGATAACTTTATGAAAACCATCTTTTTACACACAGCTATTATTTTGTTCTTCAAAATCATTAAAATGAAAATCTCTGTGTAATAATATTGTATATAAATAATGAGATAAGAGTTTCTAGTAAAAGATACCTAGTATTTCCTTCCCAAACCACCTTGCTCTGTTTGCCAGCTCTTTCCAGAGATTATCTGATAATAAAATGTTAATAGCTGCTTCACTGTGAGTTTCTTATGTCAAAGATCAGGTTATATGCAAATTTATTTCAGGGACACAACCACAGTAGAGACTGCCAATGTCTAGGATAACATTGCATTTACATGTAATTCAAGACCACATACACAGTAGGACTCTGTAATTGACTTTTGAATAAATCATTACCCCATTAGTTTTATTGGTAACTGAAACTTGTCATTTATCAAATGAAGATTTAGTAGAAAAGAAACATAAATTATACTGAAGAGTTACCCCATTGTCCAAGGCATAGTTAAGCTATATTTTAACTCCACCTTTAACAGGTCGGTTCAAAGATGCTTAAGAAGTTTTATAAAAAGCTAGTATTAATGCATCCAGTAGTCACATTCATGTTTAACTTCAGAACTTATTCTCCTCCATGGTACTATAATCTAATGTCTCATTAATGCATCTCTGATAGAGAAATATATGAGATTAGTAATATTATTATACAAATATTCTCTCCAAATACTGATTTGAAAAATACACAACCACTGAAGCTTGCTTCTAAATGAATCCTGTGCTCAATGGTTTTACTATGCAGGCATCATACAAAATCTAAATTCATCCATCTCGCCTTCCAAGTTTTTGTTAAAGAACCATGAATATGTCAAGATATTATTGAAAAGGAAGTTATTTTAATTCAGAATGCTACAGTAATGCAGCATGCCATTGTGTCCCCTATCAGTCTTTTTTGTACATCTATGTATCTTTTCTGAACTTTGAACATCCTTTGAAGTTAAAAGGTATTTCATGGATAGATGAGATGGATGGCTCTGTGAAAAAGTTAAAAATTGGAATGATTATTAATTTTGTCTCAAATTCTCACATGATATTTCTAGGAGAAATCTGAAGCAATAACGTAGTTCTCATAAAGTGGAAGTTCAATCAGAGCAAGAAATTGATCATGTACATGTTCAATCACTAAACTTAAATCTTGACAGAATAATAATTTATATTCCACATTTTTAAATTGGTATGGCATACGAAGTATAATTCTAAGCTTATTCCAGCAGCCTTGAACTCAATAATTTAATGGCAGTGTTACCTAGTAATTGGAACTAAAAATAGTTAACATGCTGTGTTTTCATTTTACTTATACAGGGCAAATTATTTATATCACTTGTCTTCAATTATGTAGGCTGCCTTCTTAGGGCAGAGTGGCTTTTCAGAAGCTGCCTCTGGGAATAGAATAAAGCAAAAGATAAGTTTTTTTTGAAACTCTCTGCTGTAGAACCATACTGCCCATTTCAAAATATACAATATCACTGTAACAAATATTTGGTGTTATTAAGAAAAACAAAGTTTTTGTGATATCAACCCCATTAAGAACTAGAAACTGTGTTTTGTACTCCATCGTCATCTGGAACTTGTAGGAATCTGAAGATTAAACATATTTTACATAGCTGTAAAACAGAATCCTTCAGGGCTGTTCTTGAACTCTTGAAGTCAGAAGCTGAGTTTTCAGTGGTATTAAGAAATTAAACATAACCTGAAACAGGAGAAAACAATGGTATAAAGATAAACTGTCCTTTCTGTTGCAGCAATTTTTCTATGGGTCTTTCAAAATTAAGGAAAGTTATAGAGAAGAACATACTTGCTACAAAATTACAGATCATACAAGCCAGAAAGAAATTCTGTGAGTTTATACTTGCATAAACCAATTTAATTTTATTTTTCCAGAATTTTAAAATTTGACGTACTTAAATCTTTACATAAATTACATTAACAAAGATGAGATTATTTCATTGAAAATATATAAATATAAATGAATTATTAAGCATTTATTAATTGTCTGAGAAAGTTAGGAGTCTTTTTAGTGATAACATTTAAGTATGGGGTTTTCTTTGGTTTTTACGTATTTATACAATTACTATTTTTGTCTACTTGATGAATTAGTTGATGTAAGCACAGTTGGATTGAAAAAAGAAATGGGATTGAGCAAAGATGCTGGAACACCCAGATACTTTTTTTTTTTTGATCAAGATGATAATAAAAATAAAATTAGATTATATAGGATTTGTGAAATTATAATCTTTTTTAGACAGTTAAAAAATAGGCACGAAATTTCTGCCCTCCACACTGCATACGTGCTTTCAGTTTCCAATGATGCTGAAATTTAAACTTCACTAATACTGTTTCTTACCAATTTTTACAATAATAAAATGTTTTCTACAAAGAATCTTAATAAATTCTTAAATAATTTTCTAAGAAATTTATGTATTAGGGTTGTCTAGAGAGACAGAACTAATAGGTTAGATGTATATATAAAGTGGAGTTTATTAAGGAGTATTTACCCACACAATCACAAGGTGAGGTCCCACAATAGACTGTCTGCAATCTGCCGAGCAAAGAAGCCAGTCTGAGTCCCAAAGCTGAAGAACTTAGAGTCCGATGTTTGAGGGCAGGAAGCATCCAGCATGGAAGAAAGGTGTAGGCCAGAAGACTAAGCCAGTCTAGTCTTGCCACATTCTTCTGCTTGCTTTTATTCTGGCCATGCTGGCAACTGATTAGATGGTGACCACCCAGGTTGAGACTGGGGCTGCCTTTCCCAGTCCACTGACTCAAATGTTAATCTCTTTTGGCAACACCCTCATAGACACACCCAGAAACAATGCTTTGCACCCTTCAATCCAATCAAGTTGACACTCAATATTAACCATCACATGCTAGGATAAATTTGTTGTCACATTCCTGTGTATGTATTTCTAGGGGGGTGTACTAGTCTGACTATAGCTTACTGGATGACAGCCAAAAAAAGTATTAGCCTAATAAAGTGGATATTGGAGTCATAGCCATTGACTCCAAGGTTCAAGTATTTTGACAGTGAATGTGTAGAGTAGACAAGAATCAATAATGGAAAGCAGTGTGACAGGAATATTAGTGTCATTAGAAGACTAGGAAAGGCAAATAATTAATGTCCTACTGCCAAGCTCAGTTAACTTATTGATTAATTTGGGGGTATGTCAGTCTACATCCTTGTTTTGTTGGGTTAAGTAACTTGTACATAATCACACTATGTAAGTATTGGATATAATACATGGGCATCTTGTACGTACTATTCCAATAACCTATATAGGTTTTTACTGACAGGAAATTTACAGAAGCACAATTTATGGATGTTGATAGATGTAGTGTCCACCCTGGGATTAATGATAACCAGAACTGGAATTTAAGAGTTATAAACTATATACACTCAACCCTTAAACAACACAAGTTTGAACTTCACAGATCCACTTTTATGCAATTTTATTTCACGTCTGCTAACCCAATACAGCAAGATCAACCTGTACTCTTTCTTCTCTTCAGCCTACTCAATGTGAAGATAATGAGGATGAAGACCTTTATGAAGATGTACTTCCACTTAATGAAGTATGTTTTCCTTTCTTATTATTTTCATAACAACATGTTCTTTCCTCTAGCTTCCTTTATTATAAGAATATGGTGTATAATACATTTAATATACAAAACACGGGTTAATCAACTGTGCATGTTATTAGTACAGCTTCTTGACAATAGCAAGCTATTAGTAGTTTAGTTTTGGGGGATTCAAAGTTATACATAAATATTTGACTGTGGGGGTATCAGCACTCCTAACCTCCATGTTGTTCTAGAGTCAACTGTATTCATATAGTCAATCAACTGAGAAAGGCGAGAAAATTTTTTAAAATATTGACAAAATGTAACTCATTGCTGAAGTGGGGTCATGAGCACATGGAATTTTATCTGCTATGAATTATGTTAATCTTCTCATTTTTGTGTATGTTTCAACATTGCCAGAATATAGGCTAACTTACAAAAGATTATGTGAAGAATGTTTTTTGTAGAACAAATAAAGACTAAAAAATTTTTTCATGTATTTTTTATTGTAATAATATGGCTCAGTTCCAAATAAGCAAGGAAAAAGATAAAACAAAAATACTAATGTGTGGAGATGGTAAATTTTATTTTACATTTTATACTACTCTGAGTAGTATAGAATAGTATATTATGAGAGATTCTATGAAAAAAGATAACTAAATGGGCCTTAAAGAATATAGTTTATTTAAAAATTATGAGCAAGTTGAGCAAATAAAATATAAAAATCAAAGTTTTCTAGTTTATGATATGCTTGTGATTTGATCAAACTGTCAAATACCTACTAAAATACTGAGAGAGGGAAAAAGCTTGGCATCTGTAACCCAAATTCTACATTCACACTTTTTCCATCACTTCCTATATATGTGACCTCTTCTCTGCTTTTGGCCTCTCATTTTGCTTCTCATTCAAATTTTAGCATTTCAGGATAGCATGGGACCCGATTATCCAAATCACTGCTTTGCCATTCCCAAACTTGTCAACAAGGCCTTTTTAGGATTTCAAGAATGTTATGAAGCCAGCTTATTGTTGGCTCTGCCGTTTGTGAATTTCCACAGGTGTGCAAAGAGAGGCTCTTTCCTAGCCATTTTGATATTGGATACTTAAATCAGGGGATTTATGGATCATTTGTGAATTTGTAAAAAGTGGTTTGCAAATATCACTTTCTTAGTAGTAAAACTAGCTAGAAATAGAAGATGAAAATCATGTTTAAATGATTCTCTTATATCAATAATTAAAGCTTATCCTGAAAATGGTAAGTATCCTCGCATAGTAAGATGATCCCAAGTAATAAATTATATCGATTTTAAAATGTAATCAAGAGAAGCATGATGTAAGACAGATTAATCATGAAGGCTGTTAACTAAAAGGAGCAAGTAGGCTTACTCTTCAATAGGACTCTGATGAGGGCATATTGTAAAAGAGGCAGCAGAACTATTGACCACTCCAACTTTCAGCATAGCTCCTTTCATTTAGCTTGAACATTACAACTCTTTAAAAAGGTCAACAAGCTAAATAATGGAGATTGCAGAAAAGGCTATGAAAAAATGTACTTAGATACGATTTGTCTGTGCAGACAAGATGAAAGAAGTGTTTGTACTCAGTGATTTCCAAGTTTGAGAAGTCATATTGAGGCTCTGGGCAAGTCCTGTCTTATTTTATTTTAACTTAATACTTGCTCAGGGTCTTCTTTCTGGAGACTGTGGTGTGCTTTCTCTCAAGTGGCATGGGAGGACGGGAGAAGCTGTACATGTTGTGGAACTTTCCAGGTGTTTGGGATCAGCTCCCAGTTTTCGGTGAGAATCACGTCAGAGTATCAAATTATGGAATTCTTGGGTCCAAATAAAATCACTGTCCAGTGTTTCACTTACTTCTAAACCTTAAAAGCGTTAAGTCAGGGTATTGCACTGAAAACATGGATTTACAGCTTCTTCTGAAGTTGAGAATGATATTATAGCAAAAGAATAAGTAAAATATAGCTATAAAATCACCATATGGAATACAGATTGTAAACACATGGGATATTTTTAAACAAATCAATGGAACTAAGAGAAGGCAGAAGAATGTCAACTGACTGCCTAGAAAAAAGGAAGCCATAGTTTGAACATGTTGGGGAATGGGAAATTCTCTTTGGGACAGGGTAATAATTCTACTGGTAAAATCCCAGGGAAATTATTGTTGAAGTGAAAGCAGGTACCAGGTATGGCAATAGTGAGAAGTGATTCCCAAACTATAGGAATCAATGGAAAAATTATAAATGGGGAATTGATCTGCTTTATTTCTCACCTCAACCTTCCAGAAGATAAGAAGCTCCATCAGGAAAATAGCTAGTTGACTACCCATTCATCGAACTTGCCACCAAAACAGCACTGACAAACACATCTCTAATTTGATTTTAAAAAATAACTTGGCAACAAAATGTATGCATATTTTAAGAGATGATTTTTTAAAAACTAGAAAGAATAAAGAGGAGATAATTTATCTTAGTGTTATTAGAAAAAATTAAGAAACAAAAAAAAGCTTAATTACATCCTGAGAAAGATGGAAGATAATCCATGAACCAAAATATGAACTGTTTAACATGAAACAATGAACCACAGCAATAAAGGCTACTTTGACTTCACTAAAATCAACAGTGATAGAAAGTTGGGAGAGAGAGCCAAGAAAATCTACTTTCAGAAACAAAAACAAAACAGAACAAAAAAGAGATGGAAAATAGGCAATAAAAGAGAAAGAAACATAAGGATAAAATAAGGAGACTCCATGCCAGACATAAAAGAGTTCCTAAAACGATAATTAGAAAATAGAGGAGGGAAAAATAGAGGAGGGAAGAATTAACAGAGATTTTTTTCCATTGCTTAATAAGAACTTATGCCTTGAATTGAAATAGCCTATTCATTATTTAAAACAATTACTGGAACAACAACAAAAAGACCTAGTCATTATAAATTGTGAAATTTTCAACTACTTAAGACTGAAAAAAAGAGGTGATTGTTGCAGGAAGTCAGGGACCCCGAATGGAGGGACTGGCTGAAACCATGGCAGAACATAAATTGTGAAGATTTCATGGACATTTATCAGTTCCCCAAATTAATACTTTTATAATTTCTTATGCCTGTCTTTACTGAAATCTCTGAACATAAATTGTGAAGATCATGATGGACACTTATCACTTCCCCAATCAATACCCTTGTGATTTCCTATGCCTGTCTTTACTTTAGTCTCTTAATCCCATCATCTTTGTAAGCTGAGGAGGATGTATGTTGCCTCAGGACCCTGTGATGATTGCGTTAACTGCACAAATTGTTTGTAGAGCATGTGTGTTTGAACAATACGAAATCTGGGCACCTTGAAAAAAGAACAGGATGGCAGCAATGTTCAGGGAACAAGGGAGATAACCTTAAACTCTGACTGCTGGTGAGCCGGATGGAACAGAGCCATATTTCTCTTCTTTCAAAAGCAAATAGGAGAAATATTGCTGAATTCTTTTTCTCAGCAAGGAACACCCCTGAGAAAGAGAATGCACCCCTGAGGGTAGGCCTCTAAAATGGCCACTTGGGGGGCAGTCATCTTTTACGGTTGAACACGGAGGGATGAAATAAGCCCCAGTCTCCCGTAGCGCTCCCAGGCTTATTAGGATGAGGAAATTCCCACCTAATAAATTTTGGTCAGACAGGTTGTCTGCTCTCAAACTCTGTCTTCTGATAAGATGTTATCAATGACAATGGGTGCCCAAAACTTCATTAGCAATTTTAATTTTGCCCTGTCCTGTGGTCCTGTGATCTCACCCTGCCTCCATTTGCTTTGTGATATTTTATTACCTTGTGAAGAATGTGATCTCTGTGACCCACACCCTATTTGTACACTCCCTCCCTTTTTGAAAATCGCTAATAAAAACTTGGTGGTTTTACAGCTCAGGGAGCATCACGGAACCTGCCAACATGTGAGGTCTCCTCTGGACACCCAGCTTTAAAATCTCTCTTTTGTACTCTTTCCCTTTATTTCTCAGACTAGCTGATGGTTAGGGAAATAGAAAAGAACGCACGTGAAATATGGGGTGAATTTCCCCTGATAGTGATGGTATTCAGAAAGTAAACCAAAGACCTATAAATAGTGGCAACAATCAAATTGGTATCATATATACCATCGGTAACACCAGAGGCTAAAAAAGGGTAAATTGTCTAAAGATTCCTGGAAAAATAACAATATATCTAAATTTCCATATTCCTCCAAGGAATCAGTCCAGTGTGATAAGAGAAAAAAAATACATAGGTGAAAATTAAGCATTTTATGAAGAGAATGGAAACAACTAATACAGAAAAAATAAAACAGGAAAGTAGAAGAGGGAAGTGTCTTGGAGTGTCAATTTGAACTCAGTGCTGAAGGTAAAAGTGTCTCAGTAAAAGTAAGGCATGGATGGAAATGGCATAAAGCTAAGCACCCTGAAAATCTTGAGGACAGATTGAAAGTATGTGTGAGGTATAAAAAGCAGAGATGCAACTTAAACTTGTTGACAGCAACATTCCCCATGAGTGGAAGAGACATAACATTGAATTTAAAGTGTAACAGGTAAAATCCTTGCTCATCCTCTGCTCAACAATGAGAAATACCATAGCCATAAGAATGTGAGTATTCTCTGTTGGTATGAATGTTTTTAGACTGATTTCATTGATGCATTCTAGCAAACATAACTGTGGTTTTAATACAGAACACAAATCTTCCCAAACTTGATGGGGAAAAATGAGAGCACAACCATCTGTGTATGAGAGCTATAATTAGGGGAAGATTGTAAAGGATAAGGATAGAAACATGAATGTCTCCTTTTTAGAAAAAGAGAATTCAAGAGGTACTACTTTCAGTAGAGTGGACAATATTGGGTTTTAAGCAGGAGAAAATCAGTGGGGCAATTTGGTACGTGGATATAAACATAGGGAAGGATTATGTATAGAAGAGCAACTGAAGCAGAGACAGGAAGGTGAGAAACATCTAACATATTTTGAGGATTTTTTTGGTCAAATTATTTATAATGTTTTCCTGGTTAAGATATTAAACAATGTTGGGCATAAAACATCAATCACTCTTTTACAGTCACTCTGTTTGTAAAATAACAAGTTTCAAGAAGATTAAGTAACCTGCCAAGTTGATACAGCTAAAAAGAGATATGACTTACATTTGAATGTATTTCCACTGCCTACAAAGCTGCCCACACTTAATCCACTGTGCTGTGCTCCTTTCACCATAGGTCACATCTTCAGCAGAAAGTGCTGGGACATAAATCAAGAACTTCTGGTTCCAAAACTGATTCACTTGCTGCTTTACAGTTCACATTCTGAATCAAGTGTTGTTGTGTTGGTGACAGTAAAAGCACAAAAGAACAGTCAGGTTTATTTTTTTTTTAAAGATTCTATTCATGGTATCAAGACTCTGGAGTATAGCAAGACAAAAAAGATATCACTGTTGTTACAACTATACGAAATCACAAAAGTCAAAGCTGACCATTATTAACTACAGTAAAAATTTGACTCACATACTGAAATTTCCAAGCTTTAGGACAATATAGATATTATATTAGATTGATCCAGAGGAAATAAGTTAGACAACATTTTTTAAAAAGTATATATGGCATTAATGTGGATTTGTGAAATAAACATTATACCTTTGTATTCATATAAAGTCTTGTGTAAATAAATATATATTTTATATTACCTTCTGTAGTTAACCTCATATATTTGTGGAAACTTATTACAATACATTTCATAAATAATTCTGCTTCACTACTTTTAAATTATCTTTTAAAGACATATCTTTTAAAACATTGTCTATTATTTTCACATTATAATATAACAAAATGAAAAATAAGATTGTTCATGTTGTGATACTTCATACTCTATAAGTTGTGCCTAAACTCTATATGAGAACTGATTAACAATTAAATGTCAAAATTTTATTTTATTTCATTAACAAAACGTAATACATTGACATTTTTAAAGGAAGTAGTAGCGAAAAGAGTTCCTATGTTCATATGTGTAGCTGTTTTTCTTCAAGTACTTTTAAATCTTTATCAATCAGTTCCTGAATACCATTGGCCTTGCTGATAATACATTGACAGAATTTTCCCTGCAGATATATAATTTTTCATAACTTATTTGTAGCATATCTATATTCACGTAAGGGTTTATGGGGATAAAGAACCAAAATATGGGCATTTTTATTACACTAAAACATTGCAACACGATATCTAAAATGGTCATTTAAAATTTGTGCTCTACTTTCCTTTTGCATGTCTAGTAACAAAAAGCAGGAGAAAGAAAGTAAAAATTGTGATCACCTAACATTTAGTCTATAATATTTTATGTATATTTCTAAATAAGAGAAGTAGATTTTTTATTAACACAAAGTTACATGAAAATTTATAATGTTACATAAGTAAGACTGAATTTGAAGTAGACACTATTATTATTGTTGCATGTTATCTAATCTTGAAACTTATTTGAATAGGAAGGCCTGAAAGAATATTAGAGTATGAAAATAAATCAACTCGACAGATTCGAAATAGCATTTCAGATTTAGTTTATTGATCAGAGAACTGGTTAAGAGAATTATGGAAATAATTTCTTAATCAAAATTTTTGGAATGGAGAAAACTTGAGAAAGGGTTGTTGGTGAATTAATAATTTTGTTTGGGGCATTTAAATTTGAATTTCCTATTGGATAGCCACATCACAATGTCTGTGTTTTTCAGGCACCCAGTCAGGGATTCTACAAAAAAAAAAAAAATTCTAAAAATTTTTCCCTACATTGGAAGGTGGTGATAGGAAGGTATTTTAATCTGGTGGACTACAAGACAGAATTAATTTACAGGGAGAAACTCTTTTTTCAAACAACTTGGGCAGAAGAGGAAATGCCAAGATGAAATTTTGGATTCTACATGTGCTCACCTATCTTTTAATTTTCATTACCAACACTAAGAATATACATTTTTAAAAACGATGAAGATAACATTTCAATTATGTAATGTAAGGATGAATTAATTGCTATATCATCATGCAGAAAGAACTGATTTAATCATTAAAAACAAAACAAATACGAACTCTATGGTTTCTTTCACACCAGAAAACTTAGAAAGCAACAAGAACAAGAAAAAGGCAGATATAAAGATTTTAAAAGAAAACATGTAAAGATCTCTTATGATAAAAGACAGACTTTCTGGTCTATTTATTACCACACTATTCACACTAGCAAAGACACGGAATCTACCTATGTGCCCATCAATGGTGGACTGCAGAAAGGCAATGTAGTGCATATAAGCCATGGAATTCTACACAGCCATAAAATAGACCAAAATTATGTCATGTGCAGCAACATGAATGCAGTTGGAAGCCATTATTCTAAGCATATTAATGCAGGAAGGGAAAATCAAATATTGCATTTCTTCAAATATAAGTGGGAGCTGAACACTGAGCGTATATGGACATGAGAACAATAGACACTGTGGACTACTGCGGTGGGAATGGTAAGGGAGAAAGGGGGTAGTGGTTCAAAAACCATCTATTGGGTTTTACAGCTTACGACTTAAGTGATGGGATCTGTACCCAAACCTCAGCATCATGCAACGCACCTATGTAACAAACTTGCACATGCACCCCAAGTATCTAAAATAAAGGCTGAAATTAAAAAAAAAAATCACAGCATTGTTATGCCTGAGTACACAAAAGAAATACTCATTAGGAATAGTATGTTCAAATGTTTGATCTAATCAGAGATCCAAGGAAGGCAAATAAAATAGTGATGAAATAAAACAACAAAACAGATTCCTCCTGTTTGTTTTGAAAATAGAATGTCCCTTAAACTTATGGTTAAAGTTTAAATTTGTACAAACTTTATGATGAGACATTAGCTGAAAAATGCTTACATTGCACTGAATCAGCCAGTTGGAGCGATCTTAGAAAGCCTTGGCTACTAGAATGATAGTTACAGTGCTATATGAAACGAAAAAAATTACAAAGCAGTTAACACTTAGTAGAAAGTGATTGATTAAGTAATCTATTAAGTGAAATATTCTAAGTCATTGAAATTACATTACAGATATAGTGAGCATCTGTTGTGGCTGCTGGAACCCCATCTATTCTACTATTTTTCTACTCATACCAATTAGCCTTTGTGATCTACCATCACTGCCCCTGATATAACACACATATTAGACAGAATCCTGAAGAATCCTGAGTCCTCATAGGAAGTGTCAAGGTGCCTACCCTTCTCTTGGATCTTGAATGGAGCAGCATAATCACCTTTAACAGTGAGAGCTGATGAATCCCAACAGAGAAACCTGGAATCAACTGTTTCTTGGTTTCTGTTAGTTATATTCTTGGAACTAACCCAGTTTCTATTTTAAATATGAAAATGAAAATAGTATTTTTAGCTTCTTTGTAAGTTCTATCAGCCCATCTATCTACATGAGATTGTATACTTGTTTAAAGTACCCTACTTTTGTTTCTATTGCTTGCAACCAGAGAGCTAAAAAAAATTTTAGATGTATTTACTGAGAAAAGATGGTCACCAGATTTTGGTGACTGTGTTAGTCTGTTCTCATGCTGCTATTAAGACATACCTGAGACTGGGTAATCTATAAGGGACGGAGGTTTAATTGACTCATACTTCCACATGGCTGGGGAGGCCTCACAATCATGACAGAAGGTGAATGAGTAGCAAAGTCATATTTTAAATGGTGGCAGGCAAGAGAGCTTGTGCAGGGGAACTCCCATTTACAAAACCATCAGATCTCATGAGACTTATTCACTACCATGTGAACAGCAGGAGAAAGACCCACTCCCATGATACAATTAACTTCCACTGAGTCCCTCCCACAACATGTGGCAATTATGGGAGCTACAATTCAAGGTGAGATTTGGGTGGGGACACAGCCAAACCATATCATTCTAACCCTTCCCCTCCCAAATCTCATGTCCTCGAATTTCAAAATTACTCATGCCTTCCCAACAGTACCCAAAAGTCTTAACTCATTTCAGCATTAACTTAAAAGTCCATAGTCCAAAGTGTCATCTGAGAAAAGGCAAGTTCTTCTCCCTGTGAGCCTGTAATATCAAAAGCAAGTTAATTACTTCCTAGATATAATGTGGGTACAAGTACTGGGTAAATACACCTGTTCCAAATGGGAGAAATTGTCCAAAATGAAGGGGATTCAGGCTCCATGCAAGTCCAAAATCCAACAGGCCTGTCAAATATTAAAGCTATGAAATCATCTCCTTTCACTCCATGTCTCACATACAGGTCATACGGATGCAAGACGTGGGTTCCCATGGTCTTGGGCAGCTCTACCCATGTGGCTTTTCAGGGTACACCCCTCCTCCTGGATACTTTCACAAGCTGGCATTCAGTGTCTGCACCTTTTCTAGGTGCATAGTGCAAGCTGTCGGTGGATCTGTCATTCTGGGGTCTGGAGCACGGTGGCCCTCTTCTCACAGCTCCATTAGGTAGTGCCCAGTAGGGACTCTGTGTGAGGGCTCCAACCCCACAGTTTCCTTTTGCACTGCCTTAGCAGAGGTTCTCCATGAAGGCCCTGCCCCTGCAGCAGACTTCTGCCTGGACATTTGGACATTTCCATACATCCTCTGAAATCTAGGTGGAGGTTCCCAAACATCAATTCTTGACTTCTGTGCACCCACAGACTCAACACCATGTGGAAACTGCCAAGGCTTGGGGCTTGTACCCTCTTAAGCCATGGCCCAAGCTCTACCTTGGCCCCTTTTAGCCATGGCTGGAGCAGCTGGGACACAGGGCACCAAGTACTTAGGCTGCACGGAGCATTGGGGCCCTGGGCCAGGCCCAGGAAATTATTTTTTCTTCCTAGGCCTTTGAGCCTTTGATGGGAAAGTCTTCCACGAAGGTCTCTGACCTGCCCTGGAAACAGTTTTCCCATTGCCTTGGTGATTAACATTTGACTCCTCATTACTTATGCAAATTTCTGCAGCCACCTTGAATTTCTCCTCAGAAAAAGGGTTTTTCTTTTGTATCGCATCTTCAGGGCTGCAAACTTTCTGGACTTTTATGCTCTGCTTCCCTTTTAAACATAAGTTCCGATTCCACACTAAAGCTTTGTGGATACATAAAACTGAATGCTTTTAACAGCACCCCAGTCATATCTTGAACAAGTTGCTGCTTAGAAATTTCTTCTGCTAGATACCCTATATCGTGTCTCTTAAATTTAAACTTCCACAGAGCTCTAGCACAGGGGCAATATTCCACCAGTCTCTTTGCTGAAACGTAATAGGAGTCACCTTTATTCCAGTTCCCAACAAGTTCCTTATCTCCATCTGAGATGAGCACTTGGTCAAAGCCACTCAGCATGTCTCTTGTTCCAAACTTTCCTACATCTTCCTGGCTTCTGAGGACTCCAAGTCTCTAGGAAGTACCAAACTTTCCCACATTTTCCTATCTTTTTCTGAGTCTTCCAAACTGTTCCAACCTCTGCATGTTACCCAGTTCCAAAGTTGCTTCCACATTTTTTGGCATTTTTATAGCATCATCCAACTCTACTGGTAGCAATTTACTGTATTAATCTGTTCTCATGCTGCTAATAAAGGCATGCCTAACACTGGGTAATGTATAAAAGACAGAGGTTTAACTGACTCACAGTTTCACATGGCAGGGGAGGACTCACAATCATGGCAAAAGGTGAATGAGGAGCAAAGTCACGTCTTACACAGCAGCAGGTAAGTGAGCTTGTGCAGAGAACTCCCATTTATAAAACCATCAGATCTCATGAGACTTATTCACTACATGAGAACAGCAGGAGAAAGACTCACCCCCATGATTCAATTACCTCCCACTGGGTCCCTCCCATGACACATGGGAATTATGGAGCTACAATTCAAGGTGAGATTTGGGTGGGGACACAGCCAAACTGTATCAGTGATCATAAAATGAAAGCTGCAAAGGATATATTTGGCAATACGTGATTATAACTTCGTTTTCTTTTCACTGTGTTGGCTTGCTTTCCAACATGAACAAGTATAACTTTTATTAACATTTATAAAAAATACAAATAATAGCAATATGTGTTTGTCATGTTTAGCTTGGAAAAATCTTGAGTGTTCACTGACTGCACTTGAATACACAATTGTCTCTGTAAATTTCAATTAAAATGCCTTATATGAAAAATGCCTATTTTCATTTATGGAGAAATGCAAATTAAAGTAGTAAGACACCATATTCCACAAAATAGATTGAGAAAATAATAAAGTTTGAAACCTGAGGTTGGTGAGGGTGTAATAAAATCCAGGGTAATAGTAGTGCTGGTCTTGCAAGTTAGGGAAAACTCATAACATGATAATTTCATAGGAGCTACTGAAATTTTTCAAATGGAAATAACTGGGGATCCAATAAGTTGTCATCTTCATTTATATTCACATGTATACATATAAATTTATGCACAAGGATGTCTGAAGACAAATTGTTTATAATTTAAAAAGATGAATACAACTACATGTTCATTTATATAAACTTATAAAATAAAATAAAATTACACTTTCCTTCAATGGAATATTAGGCATTGTTGACTAGGATGAGGTGCTATATTGAATATGTATTATTATTGTTAGATTCATAATAACTTGGGTATGCAATTATTTTGTTAAATAATATATTGGTAGGTTGATAAGTTGTTGAATCAATATGATGTGTTTATCTTTATAAGTATATATGCTTTACATACATAAAAAAATTTCTGCAAGGATAAACAAATAACTATTGAGTATACTTACCTCGAGGATTGAGATTGAGGGAAAGGTAACTCACTTTTAATACTATACATATTTGTTCCATGAGCTGATGTTATTTCAAAAACAAAAATTGAGATTATAAAATAGGTATTGCAAATCCCATTCTTGTAAAACACATTTATAAATAGAAAAATAGGAAGCAGATTTACAAAGACTGTTAACATGGCTATTTTTACCTGGCTTAAATAAAAGTTATTTTGACATTATAAGTTTTTATGAAATGTATTTTTTTTTTGTTTTTCAAAAGGTATGTAATTTTATAGTAAAAAGCAAATAATTTGAGAAGATGTAGGAAGGTATAAGGGCTGTATGAAAAGAAGTTTTTTCAATAGAAACCAACCTGAAACTTAGGTAATAGGTATGTATTTTCATACTTTTTTTTAAATTGGCATTTTAATTTGGCCCATCCAAACATCTAGATAGCAAGGCTCTCTGCTTCTTCAATGGAAATAAGTTTCCTTCTCTGTGTAAAGGAAGGGTACCCCATTACCAGTGTCCCCCCTTTCATAATAGCTGAAGAAAATGGCTCACTCAGATATGTTCAAGAGCAACCAAAATGGCCTCAGGTTATGGTTGGCTCCACAGTCCCTGCCAGGGGTGCTGTCTTTACTACTAATCCTAGCTGTTACTATTTCCCCATTTGACACTGCTGAATCTCTTCTATCTCTATTTCATTCTGTGCCATTCTCTAGGTATAAACAGGAGTTGTGTGGATTTAACAAAAGCTAACACTCTTCTTTAATTTTTCTGTTGAGGATCTAGATATAGCTAAAGCTCGATTATGAGCTGCATGCACAGCAACTGAAATATTGCATATCAAATCATTTTCAAATAAAATGTAGATATATTATATGAAGTTGTGATTACCATAACTTTGTTTATTATCAATGAATTATTTTCCTTATAAATTGGAACTATATTTATTTGTATAGTAAGAATAACTATATTGTTAATCTTGAGATTAAAAGATTAAAGAGCATAATATTATGGCAAAACTGAGGAAACATTTTAAAAATCCATTTGAAACAAACTGTGTACTGCATCAAACAAATTATTGTGATGTTCTAAGATATTACTAGAAAATGTATAAGTGCTTTAATAAACCAAAGCATGCAATGGATATAATAAATATCTACGACTGTGAAACACATTACCACACACTCAGAGGTTTAGAACAAAATATCTTAATTATCTCAGAGTTTGTGTCAGAATTCCAGGAATAATATGGCTTGGTCTTCTGCTCAGGGTCTCACAAGGCAGCATTTAATGTACTAGCAAGGTTGCATTTCTGTCTGAAGCTTGAGGTCCCCTTCCAAGCTCATATGATTATTGGTAGAATTCTCTTCTTGCTACTGTAGGAGTATAGTCTCACTTTTCTGCTGGCTGTCAGCTGGGAGATGCTTTTATTTTCCAGAAGCCACTCAGAATTTTTGCCATGCGGCCCTTTCTCAGGTTCTCTTACAGACCTCAGAGAACATGAGAGATTATTTCTTCAAGACTAGCAAGAGTCTTTCTGGCAGTACTCTGTTAATATGGGGTCTTACATAACATAAGAATCACAGGAATGGCTATCCCATCACCTTTGCCATATTATTTTGGTAAAAGCAAGTCAGAGATTTTACTCAAACTCATGGGGAAAACACCTTTTCAAGGGTCAAGACACGTAGGGGTCACCTTGTATATGCCCAGCACAACAGGTTACCTTGTAAGTCTCTGTTTCAACATCTTATTAGCCTTGCTTTTAAGATAACCAAATTGGAGTGGGACTAACAGAGACTAATTTATTCATATAAGATTCACTCTTGTGATTTGGCCAAGCCTACCGCAATGAGCAAATTAAATATGTTCAGGACATTCGAACATGTCATTGTGGAGACAGGCATGGGAAATCCAATTTGATACAAAGTCTTATGTTTAGAGAGTGGTCAAACTTATGAACTATCTCAATCAAATATAATAATATTGACATAATCCTCCCTAAGGTGAAAAAATTATTAAATTGTTCAGGAAATACTTGATCTGAGCGTGTCATAAATAAATGTCCTTCAAAAAAAGAAATTTTAAGCTATTTTTGGAAGTAGTTTTAAAAAAGATAAGATTCAATCAATCTAAATTGAGACTAGAGGGAGATTTTGGTTAAAATAATACAGGATATTCATATCCATTCTATATTTATATTTCCTTGAGCTAAAAATCAATTGAGCCAAAATCATCATGTTTATTTATATAGAAAGAAGGATATGACATAAAGGCAAATATAATTTCTAACCTCATTTCACTTTTTCAAAGAGTAAGCATAAAATACACAAATAGAACATACATTTGAAAAAGTTAATATTTAATATGAAGTATAACAATTTTTGAAGTAGGTATTCTGCCTCAAGGACTTTTTGTATAAAATAAAACCTAATGACTGTTGAGATCCATCTGAAGAATATGACAGAGGATAGGTTACAGTATCCTCAAATAAAAATGAGGGTTTCTTGTATTAATTTTAGTGTCTATAATTCCTCTAATCAAAGTTGTATTTGATGGCTTTAGTAAAAACAAAACAACTTGATTTTCTTCTCATCTTTACTTTGTTATTGTCACTTTTGAATGGAAAAATCTTAATGGTATTTGCTTACAGAATTTACTTTTATGTTTTAATTTGTTTAGATTATACAGCTCAAATTCATCGATCGGACATATGAGTTGTCCTGATTTGTAATTTTTTCCTAAATTTTATTCTAGCATGTAAACATGTAAGCTGTCTCAAATGAATGTCCTTGTCATTTTTGTGCTAAAGATGCATTTAGAGATATCAAGTAATTGATATATGCTCCTTTGAATACAGGTTAGCACAAAGGTTTTAATAGAAAATGTAAAGAGTGATGTGATCATTGAAGGGAGCACTTATAGTACAGATAGCTATTAATAGAAGTAGTTGCTTTTATGATTTTTTTCATTACAAAAGATGATTCTTTGAAGATTAGTCAAATACATATGAATAAAAATTCATGTTTAAGATAAATCACAAGTGTTTAGTCACCAACAAATGAAAAAGACAAATATGTTTACATTACACTGTTTAAATATTTCATATTTCATAAGATTGAATGCTGATTTTCTTTTAGAGAAAGCAAAACCAATTCATAAATGTCTGAATGGGTATTCAGTGTAAATTGAAGAGGTATTGCATCTTTGCTTAATTGAAATGCTGTTATATGTGGAAATATTAAGTTTGGTATACTTATAAATAGTAAGTTTCAATAAAGTCCCAACCCATAATAGCTGATTAAAAAGTGTGCAAATGAGGCTGGGTATGGTGGCTCACGCCTGTAATCCCAACAGTCTGGGAGACTGAGGTGAGTGGATCATCTGAGGTCAGGAGTTCGAGACTAGCCTGGTCAACATGGTGAAACCCCATCTCTAGTAATAATATAAAAATGAGCCAGGTGTTGTGGCACACGCCTGTAGTCTCAGCTACTTGGGAGGCTGAGGCCACAGAATCACTTGAACCCGGGAGGCAGAGGTTGCAATGAGCTGAGCTGTCACCATTGTACTCTAGCTTGGGTGACAAGAGGGAAACTCCATCTCCAAAAAAGAAAAAGAAAAGTATGCAAGTGAAATGACAAGGCTGGAATTTCTACAAGGAAACAAAGGTATTCAGTAAACATTTTAGTTAAGTTCTAGGCATCCACATAATTACACAAAAATGTTAGAAGAAGCAGAAGTTCAATAGACAAATATTCATTGTGAAGGGAGGGCAAGAATTGCATGATTAGTTATGTAAGAAATGATTTGCATAGGAATTAGAAGGATTTTAAAAGTTATTTCCAAGGTAAAATGTCAAAAGCCTCTTATACATTCAATACAGCTTCTGTTTCGCTTAGGGCAGCGAATATAAGGTGACCAAATGTCTCCATTAACACAGGACTAAGGGCTTTCTCAAGAATGGTAAAAGTAAGAAAATCCATGGCCAAAACACGACAAGCTGGTCAACCTAGCAGTGGTTCTTATCGTTTCCTAAATTATCTGGGGAATTTTTTTACAAGAAAAAAATACATTTAAAACACACCCAAGCTTCTACAAATAGATTATATCTGAACCTGTCTGAGATCAAGTCTGGTATCGTATTGTTTGTATATTAGTTTTATATTGCTGCCATAACAGATTTCCACAAATGTAGTGGTTTAAACACAAATGTATTATCTCATTGTTCTGTAGTTCAGACATCTAGGTGCAATGTGGCTTGGCTAGTTTCTCTGGTTAGTCTCACAGGACTGAAAGCCAGGTCAGCAAGTAGGATCCTAGAGGCTTTGGGGATGAATCTGTTTCCTTACTCATTCAGGTTGCTGGTGGAATTCAATTGCTTGAAGTGAGTAACAGGAGTGAGATCCTTGTGTCCTTGACTAGCTGCAAGCTACAGACTGTTCCCAAATCCTAGAGTCCACCCATATTCCTTAGGTGGTGACTGCTTACTCCCTCTTCAAAGCTCACGATGCCAGGTTGAACCCTGTTCATGCATCCAATCTCCATGATCTGTCCTCCCCCCGACCCCACTGCTTCATCTCTCCTGCTCTTTCTTCCACATCGCTCTGATTCTTTTCCATCCTCTCCTGCTTGTTTAAGGCCCATATAATTACCTTGTGCTCACCTGGATAACCTAAGGCCATCACCTTATTTTAAGGTGAGCTGACTGGCAACTTATTTTCACCTAAAGTCTTTTTTATAGCAGTACCTAGACGAATGTTTGCTTGAATAACCAAAAGATGGGAATTTTGGAAAATGTCCTTGGAATTCTGCCTAATCCAGTTTGTTCTACTATGGGTTCTCTGAGTAATTCTTTTTATTTTTTAAATTTTTTTATTATACTTTAAGTTCTAGGATACATGTGCACAACGTACATGTTTGTTACATATGTATACATGGGCCATGTTGGTGTGCTGCACCCATTAACTCATCATTTACATTAGGTATATCTCCTAATGCTATCCCTCCCCATTACCCACTCCCGACAACAGGCCCCGGTGTGTGATGTTCCCCTTTCTGTGTCCAAGTGTTCTCATTGTTCAATTTCCACCTATGAGTGAGAATATGCCAGGTTTGGTTTTCTGTTCTTGTGATAGTTTGGTGAGAATGATGGTTTCCAGCTGCATCCAGGTCCCTACAAAGGACATGAATTCATCCTTTTTATGGCTGCATAGTATTCCATGGTATATATGTGCCACATTTTCTTAATCCAGTCTGTGATTGATGGACATTGGGGTTGGTTCCAAGTCTTTGCTATTGTGAATAGTGCCACAATAAACATACGTGTGCATGTGTCTTTATAGCAGCATGATTTATAATCCTTTGGGTATATAACCGGTAATGGGAGTATAGATTCAGTGCCATCCCCATTAAGCTACCAATTACTTTCTTCACAGAATTGGAAAAAACTACTTTACAGTTCATATGGAACCAAAAAACAGCCCGCATTGCCAAGACAATCCTAAGGCAAAAGAACAAAGCTGGAGGCATCATGCTACCTGACTTCAAACTACACTACAAGGCTACAGGAACCAAAAAAGCATGGTAATGGTACCAAAACAGAGATATAGACCAATGGAACAGAACAGAGCCCTCAGAAATAATACCACACATCTAAAACCATCTGATCTTTGACAAACCTGACAAAAGCAAGAAATGGGGAAAGGATCCCCTATTTAATAAATGGTGCTGGGAATACTGGCTAGCCATATGTAGAAAGCTGAAACTGGATCCCTTCCTTACACCTTATACGAAAATTAATTCCAGATGGATTAGAGACTTAAATGTTAGACCTAAAACCATAAAAACCCTAGAAGAAAACCTAGGCAATACCATTCAGGACATAGGCATGGGGGTTCTCTGAGTAATTCTAACTTGGCAGCCAGGTTTGAAAAGCATTTTTTAGGCATGCATCCTTGCTATTGTGCTACCTGATCACACCTACTTCCATATTTCTACAAGCATCAGATATTCTCAGTATGGGAAGAAATAAACACTCTCTCTAGAACCTTCAATTTTACTATGACATAAAAAGAACTTAGAAGTCAAATTACTTTCCTATTGCTGGTATAAGAAATTGCAACAAACACATTGCCTTAAAACAGTGCAAATTTGTCTTACATCTCTGGAGTCAGAGATTCAAAATCAGTCTCACGAAGCTAAAAACAAGTGTCAACAGGGTAAATTCCTTCTTCAGGTTTTGAAGGGAAGAATCAGTTTTCTTGCCCTTTTACCTCCTAGTGGCTGCCTATATTATTTGGCTTGTGGACACTTCCTCACATCACTTTAATCTATCACTTCCATCATCACACCTACTACAAACTGAACTCCTGACTCCCTCTTCCAAGGTCCTTTGTGATTATATCATACCCACATTAGTAACTCAATATAATCTCTGTTTCTCAAGGTTCTTAACTTAATCAGATATTAAAAGAGACTCTGACATATAAGATAACATTCAGAGTTTCCAGGAATTAGAACGTGGACATGTTTGAGGGATAGTTTTTAAGCCTACGACAGAAATAATCATACTCATCTTTACAAAAAGAGCAAGTAGATGAATTTTAAGACACAAAGATTTTAGGTCCCTCAGATAAATGAGGTTGTAGAGCAGAATGCTGTGCCAAAATCTGGAAGGACTCACAGTCAAGATCAGCTTATTGAAGCAAAGGCACGGAGTCATAAACTAATGTAAGTACTTCAATGCTAATTTTTATCAATAGCTGGAAACTGAGTGTGGTCCACTATGAGAAATTCTGGGAGGCCACAGTTTCAACCCTTTGTGGGCATTGTCTCTAGTAACATCAACAAATTCTCACTGAGAAGGTCTAAGAAAGATGCCATTGTGACTCCAGTAGGTGAGGGAAATTAATTATGAAACATGCCGAGAGCCTTCTCTCTAACAAAGGTCTATTATCTACGGAAAAAGATTTCTCCAGTGTCTTTTTCAAGCTGAGGGAAAGGGATTCTTCCCAATCTAGTTTCCTCTAGGCTTCCTACATCACCTGTGGGTGAAAATGTAACCAAACGCTAGGGCTGACTGCACAGAAAGCCAACCACTGAGATGATGAGTATTGCCAGGAAAGATGGTTTTATTATGGGTAACATCAGCCGGAGATATGGGAGACAAGACCTAAATTATCCTTTCTTTACCTACTAAAGTTATGGGTTTATAGAGTGGGGAAGGAAAACTAGAGGGGCAAGGAAGAGGAGTTGGTCAACAACAGCAGGTGGTCAAATGAGGGTTCTAGCATCTTATTGTAGCCACATATGGAAAAACAGGAATTAACGAGGGGTAAGGAAGAGGTCAGCAGGCAGCAGATAAATCCCCCCCTTTTTTTTTTTTTTTTTTTTGAGACAGAGTCTTGCTCTCTCACCCAGGCTGGAGGGCAGTGGCATGATCCCAGCTTACTGCGATCTCCGCTTCCTGAGTTCAAGCGACTGTCCTGCCTCAGCCTCCAGAGTATCTGGGATTACAGGTCCCTGCCACCATGCCCGGATCATTTTTGTATTTTTGGTAGAGACAAGTTTTCACCATGTTGGCCAGGCTGATCTCAAGCTCTTGACCTCAAGTGATCCGCTCACCTTGGCCTACCAAAGTGCTTGGATTACAGCTGTGAACCACCACCCCTGGCCCAGATGCATCTCATTGTACATATGCAAGTTTCTCAAGCTTCAGTTTTATGGGAGTCAGGCTTGTAGGAATATTGGGCCAGTGTCAAAAAAAAAAAATAGTCAATAGGAGTCAGAGCCTCAAGGAAATAGATCAGGAACAATGAACAAGTGAGGGGACTAGGGAAAAGGGAGATTAAAAAAAATTCTCAAGACATATGCCCATTCAATGACTGAGGATTTAGAATTAAGATGGCTTCATTCCTCCCTGACAATTTGTCACCAAAGCAATGCAGTATAATAACTAAGGATTGAAACTTAAAGAGCTGCAAGATATGTATTGTCACGGAGGAGTACTTAGGGAAGCCAAAAATCAATAAGAGACTAAAACAAAAGCATTAGAAAACTATAAATCTGTTGTTTCCTGACGTTTTGATGATCGCCATTCTAACTTGTGTGAGATGGAAGCAACAGGTGCTGGAGAGGATGTGGAGAAATAGGAACACCTTTACACTGTTGGTGGGACTGTAAACTAGTTCAACCATTGTAGAAGACAGTGTGGCGATTCCTCAGGCATCTAGAACTAGAAATACCATTTGACCCAGCCATCCCATTACTGGGTATATACCCAAAGGATGATAAATCATGCTGCTATAAAGACACATGCACACGTATGTTTATTGTGGCACTATTCACAATAGCAAAGACTTGGAATCAACCCCAATGTCCATCAATCACAGACTGGATTAAGGAAATGTGGCACATATACACCATGGAATACTATGCAGCCATTAAAAGAATGAGTTCATGTCCTTTGTAGGGACATGGATGCAGCTGGAAACCATCATTCTCAGCAAACTATTGCAAGGACAAAAAACCGAACACCACATACTCTCACTCTAGGTGGGAATTGAACAATAAGAACACTTGGACACAGAAAGGGCAACATCACACACCGGGGCCTGTCGTGGGGTCAGGGGATGGGGGAGGGATAGCATTAGGAGATATACCTAATGTAAATGATGAGTTAATGGGTGCAGCCCACCAACATGGCCCATGTATACATATGTAACAAACCTGCACATTGTGCAAATGTACCCTAGAACTTAAAGTATAATAATAATAAAAAAAAGAAAACTATAAACCACTGGCACCTATAGCTACAACAAAACTTAAACTAGTCCATCTCTAGCAAGATTTACATCAATACTAATACAAAAAACCTATTTACCTCAGTTAATATTACAGGTAAAAAATGTCAAGTGTTCAACACAAATTACCAGGAATGCCAGAGGCAAGAAAAAATATCCTTGGAGGAAACAATACAATTAACAGAACAAGACTATGATATGATACAGATATAATTATCAGATGAGGGATTTAAAATAACAATAATCAATGTGCTGAAGGCTTTAGTGAAAAGTAAAAGAAACAAGTTGAAGAACACATGGGTAATGAAAACAGAGAGATGGAAACAAACTGTAGAAAGAGTAAAAAGAAAACGCCAGAAATCAAAAGCATCCTGACAAAAATGAAGAATCTCTTCTATTGCTCAACAATAGATTTGACAAAATTGAGGAATGATTCAGTGACCTTGAAATTACAATTCTGTAAACTAAAATTTAAAGATAAAAAGAATAATAATGTAAGAGAGAACTCAACATCCATGAGCATGGGATGATTTCAAAAGGTGTTTTGTAAACAGAATTGGAATATCAGAACTAGTAGAAAGAGACAGGAAGACATATTCCAAGTGGTAATGTGTGAGAGCTTTCCAAAATTATTTACAGATAAAATCCTACCACAAATCCAGGAAGTTGAAAGAATAACAAGCAATATGAACACCAAATTTTTGATTTATGACAATAATATTACTACAGACACAATTTATCATACTGATTTTCAAAGGACAAGTGTTGCTCTAAGTACTATTGTTTTTAATTTTTGTTTTGTATTTGGGGGTACATGTGCAGGTTTGTTATATTGGTAAACTGCGTGTTGCCCGAACTTGGTGTATGGATTATTTTGTCACCCAGGTAATAAGCATAGCACCTGATAGGTAGTTTTCTGATGCTCACCCTCCTCCCAACCTTCACCCTCAAGTAGATCCCAGTGTTTGTTGTTTGCTTCTTTGGGTCCATATGTACTCAATGTTTAGCTCTCACTTAACCAGAGAGAGCACGCAGTGTTTGGTTTTCTGTTTCTATGTCAGTTCACTTAGGATAATGACCTCCAGCTATATCCATATTGCTGTAAAGGACATTATCTTGTTCTTTTTTATAGCTGTGTAGTATTCCATGGTATACATGTACCAAATTTTTAAAACCCACTCTATTGCTGATGGGCATTTACATTGATTTCATGTCTTTACTATTGTAAACAGTGCTGCAATGAACATATGTGTTGATTGTAGACATCCATTCAATGCTATTCATATGAAACTATCTTTTAGTATTCATCAAGATGAATGCCATCTTGTTGGCAGAACAATTTATATTCCTTTGGGTATATACCCAATAGTGGGATGGCTGAGTCAAATTGTAACTCTGTTTTAAGTTCTCTGATAAATTGCCAAACTGCTTTCCACAATGGCTGACCTAATTTCCATTCCAACCAGCCGTGTATAAGCATTCCCTTTTCTCTGCAACCTATCCAGCATCTGGTTTTTTTTTTAACTTTATTCAATAATAGCCATTCTTACTGGTGTGAATGGTATCACATTATGGTTTTGATTTGTATTTCTCTCCAATGATTAGTGATGTTGAAAATTTCTGTATATGCTTTGGGGCCACATAGGTTTTCTTTTGAGAAGTGTTCATGTTCTCTGCCCACTTTTTGCTGGGGCGGTTTGTTTCTTGCTTGTATATTTGTTCCAGTTCCTTATAGATTCTGGATATTAAACCTTTGTCACATGTATACTTTGCAAATATTGTCTCCCATTTTGTAGGTTATCTATTGATTCTATTGAATTTTTTCTGCTTTGCAGTTCTTTAGATTAATTAGGTCTCATTTGTCAATTTTTCTTTTTGTTGCAAGTGCTTTTGGTGTTTTCGTTACGAAATTTTTGCCAATGCCTACGTCCAGAATGGTTTTATCTGGTTTATCTTCTAGGGCTTTTATAGCTTTAGGCTTTACAGTTAAGTCTTTAATTCTTCTTAAGTTGATGTTTGTATATTGTGTAGGGAAGGAAGGAAGGGGTCCAGTTTCCATCTTCTGCATATGGCTAGCCAGTTATCCTAGTAGCATTTATTGAATGGGAAGTCCTTTCCTCATCGCTTACTTTTGTTGACTTCGTGGAAGATCAGATGGTTGTAAGTGTGTGGCCTTATTTCTAAGCTCTCTATTGTGTTCTATCAGCCTATCTGTCTGTTTTTGTACCAGTACCATGCTGTTTTGGTTATTATAACCTTGTTGTATACTTTGAAGTTGGGTGTTGTGATGCCTCCAGCTTCGTCTTGTTCTTTGTTTTTGTTTTTGGCTTAGGATTGCTTTGGCTATTTGGGCTATTTTTTGGACCCATATGAAATTTAGAATAGTTTTTTTGAATTACGTGAAGAATGTGAATGGTAGGTTGTTATGAATCGCATTGAATTGTAAATTGCTTTTGGCGGTATGGCCATTTTAACAACATTGAATCTTGCTATTCACATACATGAATTGTTTTTCCCTTTGTTTCAGTCATCTCTGGTTTCTTTGAGCAGTGTTTTGTAATTCTTATTGTAGAGATCTTTCATCTCCTTTGTTAGCTGATTCCTATTTACTTCTTTTGTGGCTATTGTGAATAAAATTGTGCTCTTGATTTGGCTTTCAGCTTGTACATTGTTGATGTATAGAAATGCTACTCATATTTGTGCCTTAGTTTTGTATCCTGAAACTTCATTGAAGTTGTTTATAAGATTAAGGATCTTTAGGGCAGAGATTATGGGTTTTTTCTCAGTATAGAAACAAATCATCAGTCAAAGGAGATAATTTGACTTTCTCTCTTCCTATTTGCATGCCTTTTATTTCTTTCCCTTGCCTGATTTCTCTGGCTAGTACTTCTAGTACTATGATGAATAGGAGTAGTGAGAGTCACTATCTTTTCTTGTTCCAGTTGTTAAGGAGAATTATTCCAGCTTTTGCCCATATAGTATGATGTTGGATGTAAGTTTGTCATAGATGGCTGTTATTATTTTGAGGTGTGTTCTTTCAATAATTGGTCTGTTGAGGGTTTTTAACTTAAAGGATAAATTTTACTGAAAACCTTTTCTTAGTCTATTGAGATGATCATGTGGTTTTTGTTTTTACTTCTTTTTATGTGATGAATAATATTTGTTGATTTCTGTATGTTCAACCAACCTTGCATCTTATCAATAAAGTCCACTTGATTGTCATGGATTAATGTTTTGATTTGCTGCTAGATTCAGTGTTCTAGTATTTTGTTGAGTATGTTTGTAACTATGTTCTTCAAGGATACTGGTCTGAAATTTTCTTTGTGTGTGTGTGTGTGTGTGTGTGTGTGTGTGTCTGCTAGGTTTTGGTATAAGAATGATGCTGACCTCACCAAATGACTTTGGGAGGACTCTCTCCTACTCAGGTCTTTGGAATACTTTTAGTATGAATGGTATCAATTCTTCCTTATACTTGTGGTGGAATTTAGCTGTGAATTCATCTGGTCCTAGACTCATTCTGGTTGGTAGCTTTTTTATTAAAACTTATTCCATTTGGAAACTCATTGTTGATTTTTTCAGGAATTCAATTTCTTCCTGTTTCAATGTTGGGAGGCTGTGTGTTTCCAGTTAGTTATCTATTTCTTCCAGGTTTTCTAGATTGTGTGCAAATTGTATTCATAGTAGTCAGTAGTCCCTCAGTTTTGTTTTGTTTTTGTTTTTTGTATTTCTGTGCGGTTGGTGGTAATGTCCCCCTTTTCATACCTGATTGTGTTTATTTGAGTCTTTCTATTTTTCATTAGTCTAGGTAGCAGCCTATCAATCTTATTTATTCTTTTGAAAAATAAATTCACAGATTCATTGATCTTTTGTATAGTTTCTCATTTTTGCTCAGCTCTATTTTTTTTTCTCTCCTTCTGATAGCTTTGAGGTTGGTTTGCTCTTGTTTCTCTAGAAACTGGTGTCATATTAGTTTACTAGTTTGTCTTTCTAACTTTTCAATGTAGCTGTTTTGTGCTATAAACTTCTGTCTTCATACTACATTAGCTGTGTCCAGAGATTGTGATATGTTGTATCTTTTTTCTCATTAGTTTCAAATAATTTCTTGACTGTTGCCTTAATTTTGTTGTTGACCTAGAAGTCGTTAAGGAAAGGCTGTTTAATTTCTATATAATTGCATTATTCTGGGAGATGTTTTCAGTATTGATTTCCATTATTATTGCACTGTGGTCTGAGAGTGTGGTTGGTATGTTTTTGATTTTTGAAAGTTTACTGATAATTGTTTAATGGCCCATTGTGTGGATAATTTTATAGGATGTGCCATGTGCAGATGAGAAGAATCTATATTCTCTTGGTTTTGGATGGAAAGTTCTGTAGATGTCAGTTAGCTTCATTTGGTCAGTTGTCAAATTCAGGTCCTGAATATTTGCTTTAGCTTTCTGCCTCTCTAGTCTGTCTATTACTCTTTGTATGTTATTGAAGTCTCCCATTATTATGTGGTCATCTAAGTCTCTTTGTAGGTCTCTAAGAACTTGTTTTATGGATCTAGGTGCTACAGTGTTGGATGCGTATACATTTAGGATAGCTAGGTCTTCTTGTTGAATTGAACCCTTTACCATTATGAAATGCTCTCCCTTGTTTTTTTTTCTGATAATTGATGGTTTAAAGCCTGTTTTGTCTGAAATAAAAATAGCAACTTTTGCTCTTGATGATTTTTCATTTGCTCATGAGATCTGTCTCCATCCCTTTACTGAGCCTATGGGTATCATTGCATGTGAGATCGGTCTCTTGAGGACAGCATACAGTTGGTTCTTGCTTCTTTATCCAACTTTCCACTCTGTGCCTTTTAATTGAGGCATCTAACCCATTTACATTCAAGGTTAATATTGATATCTGTGGATTTGATCATGTCTTCATATATTATGCAGACTTGATCATGTAGTTGTTTTATAGTGCCAATGGTCTATGTACTTAAACTTTGTTTTACATTATCCAGGAATGGTCTTTCCTTTTTATAATTAGCACACTCTTAAGGACCTCCTGTAAGACAGGTCTGGTAGTAACAAATTCCCTTAACAGTTGCTTGTCGAAAAGGACCTAATTTCTCCTTCAATTATGAAACTTAGTTTGGCTGGAAATGAAATTGTTTGTTGGAATTTCTTTTCCTTAAGAATGTTAAAAGTAGACCCCCCAAACTCTTCCAGCTTGTAGGATTTCTGCTAAAAACTCTGCTGTTAACCTGATGGAGTTCCTTTTGTAGGTGACCTCCCCGTTTCTCTAGCTGCATTTAACATTATTTTTCCTTATATTTCAA
Source organism: Theropithecus gelada (assembly GCF_003255815.1). Taxonomy (NCBI): domain Eukaryota; kingdom Metazoa; phylum Chordata; class Mammalia; order Primates; family Cercopithecidae; genus Theropithecus; species Theropithecus gelada. Next base: position 41,388,968 of record NC_037670.1, on the reverse strand, counting down.
CCTTGGAAAACTTGATGACTAGGTATCTTGGGAATGGTCACTTTGTGTAGTATCTCACAAGGTTCCTCTGCATATCCTGTATTTGAGTGTTGGCCTTCTAGTCTGGTTGGGGACATGTTTACAAACTTTATCCTCAAATAGGTTTTCCAAGTTGCTTGCATTCTCTCCTTCTGCTTCAGGAATGCTAATGAGTCATAGATTTTAATCTCTTTATATAGTATCATATTTTTCAGAGGTTTTCTTTTTCTGTTTTTTCTATTTTTTTTCTATTTTTTTTCTGACTGAGTTATTTTGGATAACAGTCTTTAATCTCAGATTCTTTCATCAACTTGGTTGATTCTGCTGTTAATACTTGCAATTGTATTATAAAATTTGAAGTGAGTTTTTCAGCTCCATCAGATCAGTTTAGTTCCTTCTCAAATGCCCATTTCTTCTTTAAGCTTCTGTATTATTCTGTTATATTCTTATATTCCTTGGATTGGATTTTTACTATTTATTGAATCTTGATGATCATCATTCCTATCCAGATTCTGAATTCTCTTTCTGTCATTTCAGCCATTTTAGCCTGGTTAAGTATCATTGCTGGGGAAACAATGTGGACATTTGGAGGTAGAAAGACACTCTGGCTCTTTGAGCTGCCATAGTTCTTGTGCTGGTTCTTTCTCATCTCTGTGTACTGAAGTTTCTTCAGTCTTTGCAGATGCTATATTTTGGATAAGATTTTTTTTGCTATTTTATTTTATTTGATGCTGTTGGGGGTTTTATTGTGGTATAAAGTGGGTTCCAGTCTTCATTTCTGGAATATTTTAGTGGGTCAAGGCTCAGTTCAGCACTCCTGGGTTGTCTCTTCCAATTATGGGGAGCCAGTACTGGGTTCTGGCTTTGTTTTCTGGACCCCCAACGTTAGAAATCTGCTATGCTATGGGGGCCAAGGTGTTCCCAGTCCATGGCCCCAACACTCCAATCAGTGGTGCTGGTGTTGGCATGACTAATGTATTTGGTGCAGAAATGTTTACCTAGGAAAACAGGCCTGTAAATCAGTAAATAATTTTACATTTTTACTAAGAAATTTTTTCAAAGACATTTTATTTTTCCTCAAGTAAAGAGTTAAATCATTTAGGCAAGCAAGTCTCCCCTCAGACAACAGATTGCTAACCTGTCCAAACAGCTTGCTTATTTTACAACAGTTTATTTATTGAGGTTGTCATCTAACTGTGTCCACTAATCTTAATTATGTCTCCATCTTTGCACAAACCTAATTAGCTTCTTTCTTTGAAAGAGCCAAAATAATCAGCTCTATCACAGATCTAGGCATCCTGTAAATACCATCCTCTGTCCATTCCATTCTGAAATGCTGCAGACTCAAGACTCTTCTTTTTGGTAAGAACAATTTACTTATCTTTTTTTGGTGAACAGTTTTCTTTGTTATTTTTGATCTTTTGATGGTACCAGCAGTCAAAACTTATTTTATAGCAGATGTAGAAATAAGTTCTAATCCATGCTTTGACTCAAAGGTCTCAACAGTCTTCAGTCATCTTATTGAATGCATCTTATTAAAATACATCTCCACTGTATATTTTTCTTTATGGAAATGAGCTTCCTTAAAAAACTCACCCACTTCTATGCAACAGAATAATTCATCTTAATTTCTAGTTTTTGCCATTCTTTGAACTCCAATCCTGCATTTTCGACTGCCTGCAGGACTTTTCCACTTGACTGCATTTCCATCATCTGACACCATTCAACTGACACTATTTAAACTAAACTCATCTATGCCAAAAATGTAATTCTCTGGACTTCATTATTATACCAAAATTTGACAGGCGTTTTAAAAATCTTATGCATACATTTCTTGTCACCCTATTAACATTGTAAATGTCCTGAGGAAAGGGATCTCATAAGATACTTCTCAATATTGTCCTTCTCTTCTGCTAAGCACAATGCAGTGCATGAGGTGCTCAGTAAAGAGAGAAAAAGTGAAAACTGAGAGAGCTGTAAGTCATTTTAATTACTACATAAAATTAGGTTCAGCATGACATTTAAAATTACAATTTAATTTGATTCAATGGTCATGAGCTAGTGTCATCAGGGCTGCTCAGAAAACCCCAGGGGTATTTATAATGAATAGTTATTATACCTTGAACCCTAGGCAGGATGTTCTTAGGTTTTGGGTAACATGAAATGAACCCTGGAGGTGTTATTAGGGAAAAGAGACAAAATGAAGACAGAAAGGTAAGGGTTTCTCTTTAATCTTTTTGCTTTCTCTCACTGGAGTAGTCTACTGACAAGAGGCAATTAAATTTTCAAGGATATTTGAGACAGGAAGCCCATTTTAAATATGGAACAGGAAGTAGAGTGATAGAAGGGTTAAATAAGTCAACTCCAGCAGTGCAACCTTAAGAATAAGTTCTGAAAGGAAATCCCTGTAAACTGTTTGGTTTTCTTTTATAGAATCACCTAAGTTGGTCACCATAGAGATGATACAAGCAAAGACAGTCCTCTCTTCCTCTAAGCTTGCAAATGCCTTCATAAGAATAGGCACCATCAAATTCCACCCCCAAAAAGAGAGCTATAATAGAAAGACAGCAATATTGTTAAACACCAGAACTTCTGATCTATGCCCCAGAAGTAGTAGTAAAAAGGAATCAAGACAACAAATGTATTTTTTTCTTCCTATAATATAATTGTAGGTAAACAAGAGAAGTCATATATTATTAGGTCAGGAATAAGTAAAAATGATGCAGCATTCATTTTCATTCAATTTAATTCACCAAATACTTTGTAAAAGTCATGTAGTAGATATTCTACCAACATTGTGTATACACAAAGGGAGTTAATACATAACCTATTCCCTCAAGAAGATGCATTTATTTGTAGTTAGAAGCCCCGGTGCTATGTGGAAATTCTATATATTTTTATTCCATTCCTGTTTCTACTCTCTTAGATCATTTCACACTTTCTCATTCTTATTAAACTTCTCAAAAATCATTCTGACAAAATAACTTGTATAACTTCCTCAGGACAGAAAATATATAACAAAATGAATGTGTGAATGAAGTAAAATAATTTCAATATTTCTTTGTAATGCAAAAAAACAACTTATTTGTCAAATAGCTCTTATTCTCATAGCTTATTCTTTTTTACAGAAATATTGCCATAATTCTGGTTGCTCTTTTACACTAGCCATCACATAGGTAAATGAAAAACCTTTCTCATGTAATTTCAGAAGGTAATGCATTTTAATGTAACCCCATTTTTTAACATTTTGATTTCAGAACACAGCTTTAGTGTTGATAAGACATAATTATACACATGTATTAATAATTACACACATGTAGAGGTATTACATATAATGGAAATTTAATAAACTATAAACAAAAATAAAATTATAAGCAAATGAACATTATTGAAATACATTATTAATAAAACGGATGCAGTAGGTAAAGCTAATTAAAATCAAAATATTTACTGAATCAACTTACTCCTGTAATTTGCATTGCTGGCTAAAACCCAGCTATAAAAATTTCGATCAAAGATTTTTATTTCATAGAAGATCTGACACAGCATAAATTTTAATCACATTTATTTTATTTGCAGATTAATTTGAGTAATTTGAAAAAGTATTAATGTTACTTAATTACTCTTGACACCTTACAGTGCCTCCTGTAAGCACTGTTAGTGATACTGAATTTAAGTTACATTTAACAACTATCAGAAAATAGTTTTTAAAGTAAAAATTATGATTTGGAGTTTACCAACTAAATCTTGTTAGCTTTCACTGTCTCTATTGAGAAGAGCAGCAATTCTTATCTTCCTCCTTTTTCCTCTTTAATTAACAAGAGAGTATTTGATCATAGCCATAAAATCAATTCAGGTCTTGCCTGACACCCTTGATTGCAATGGTGTACAGTTTGTTGTATTAGCCCATTTTCATGCTGCTGATGAAGACGTATATAAGACTGGGTAATTTAAAAAGAAAAAGAAGTTAAACAGACTCACAGTTCCACGCGGCTGGGGAAGCCCTCACAATTATGGTGGAAGGCAAAAGGCACGTCTTCCATGGCAACAGGCAAGAGAGAATGAGAATTGAGTAAAAGGAGAAACCCATGATAAAACCATCAGACGCCATGAGACTTACTGGCTACCACAAGTACAGTATGGGAGAAACTCCCGTGATCCAGTTATCTCCTACTGGGTCCCTCCCACCACACAAGGGGATTATGGGAGCTGCAATTCAAGATGAAATGTGGGTGGAGACACAACCGAACTATATTATCGATCAAAGCATTCTTGTTTTCTCTGATAAACTGATCTAGAAAGTGCTGCTTGTGATCAGCTTTGGTGATGATGATCTGTGAAATGGTTAAGGAAATCTACAGATTTCGTAGGTTTGTGCGTTGACAGACGGCCAGCATCTATTTCTCTTTTCATGATGAAGTAACTAACAAAGCTCTGTCCAAAATTTTGAATTTCTCTTTAAATGCATCATGATTGTAGAACAGAGGTTACAATCAAGTATTCAGTCACACAATCACCCTCATCAGTCATTAAAGTGCATACCTGGTGTTCCAGTTATTCGGTGTGCTATAACAAACTACCTGGAACTTAATGGCTTGAAATAGTCACCATTTCATTATGATTGTCCATTCTCTGCATCAATAATTAGGATTTGGCAAAGAGGGAATGGTTTGTTTATGGAGAGACTCCAATGTCTGGGAATAACTTGAAAATATAAAGATTTCTTTTTAAAAGTTTTATCTTTAAATTTATTTTTATTCCATGTATTTAAGGTGTACACAATGATGTTTTGATATACACATGAATTTGGAGCCATGTTTTAAGATCACCGTCTGTATCTGGTGAGGGGTAGGAGAGAATAGAAGAATGCTGCTAGAGATGGCTCCTAAAACAGACCAGAGAAAAGAGTCTGAAGTAGCAACTTAGCTAGCATGTTTAATCTACATAGAGTATAACTAGAAAATAGTCATATTCTAGGTTGAGATACAAGAAATGGGATGTGTAAGAGAAAGATAATGAAGATGCAGATAAATTCTCCATTTTCAGTGTTATTTGGTTCTACATAGTATATTGGTAAAAGACTACAACTATTTATTTTTCTATTTATGACAGCATCATTGTAACATATTTTTTAACCCAAATGCATACATTATTGTACCAGTTTGCTTAATAACTCTTTTTTATTCTGAAGCTTCCGAGGCAAATGCTAAGTGAACATAAAATGAATATATATTATCTACACACTTAATATAAAAAATAAATGAATGAATGGGTAAAGATAGAGTTTTAAAAACATAAATGATTTAATGTTTTCAATAAAACATTTTTATTATAAATAGTTCAGGGATAATTTTTAATTCCTTATTTCCCTTAAAATAATTCAAGATCATTACTCTAAAAATATTCAACAAACCACTAATCATAGAATTAATATAAATGTAGCAACCCCTTCTGTACCTTGGAAAGAGTCAAAATCTACCACAAAATTATTAGGGAATTAATATTTTGGAAAAAAGCTTAAATACACTAATTAAAGAGTTTGTTTTTAATTGTAAAAGGTTATTACCAAGTAATGTGCTGGTAAGTGTCACTAACAAATGGTTAGGAAATGAAAGTTATGAACAATAAAAATTAATTCAAGTTCATTTTTTATCTAGGAGTATTAAATGCTTTATCATTATATTTAGTTGTAACTTCACTTCATCTGACTCCATATCACTGATGTCAGAGATTTCAGAAGAAACGTAAGTATGATATTCCTCATGGATTGCTCGTCAGAGATGTTGATTATGCTCAATTATTTGCTATAAAAGCAGGATTAAAGTTTATGAGCATAAATGAGAGATCTTGGTTTACTATACTGAACCTTTACTTGAGAATTTTCTGCTAAAATATCAAAATGTCTTAATCCTCTGTATTATTATGATCATTCATTCATTCAGAATTTCTCGAGCACCTTTTAGGTACTTGAAATAAACCACTAACCACAACAAAAGTTTCTTTCCTTATCTTGTAGAACAACAAACACAAAATAAGTAAATTATATGATATGTTTTTATGTGATAAATACTATGAAAAATAGAAATATTAGAAGAAATAGAGGTTTGGGGAGTCAAGGATGTGTATCATGGTTTATAATTATGAAGATACTGATCAGAATCAATATAGGCCTCACTGGGAAGATGTCATTTGAGCAACAACTAAAAGGAGGAAAACCATTAATTTGTCAGGATATTTGCAAGTTCATAAAGCAGAAGTGTGTCTTTCCTGTTTGTGAAACCTCTGAGATGTTGGTAAACCTGAAATGAGATATTCAAGGAAAAGGTACTGAGGGAAAGAGAGGATGGTGCAGTCTGCAAATGTATGTGGGAACCTGTGGGCTACTGTGAGGAACTTGCTTATACTCTGACTGAAATATGGAGCCAGTATTAGATTTTGACATGATCTGACAGAGTCACTCTAACCACTGGGTTAAGTGTAGGTTTGTAAGAGTGGAGTTAGGGAAATTAATTCGAAGGCCACTGCAGAAATACAAACAAGAGATGACAGAGTCGAGGACTGGCATGTTAGTAATGGAGGTGGTGAGCAGTGGCCATTTTCTGCATATTTGCAAGGTAAATGCCACAGAATTGCCTGATGGATTGGAAAAGAAAAGAGATATGTGAAAAAGGAAAAAGAATAGTCAAAAAGAGGCTTGTTTGGGCCAAACTAATTGGAAGGGCCGCGTCGCCATCAGCTGGATGCATAGAAGACTGCAGCGCAGCAGATGTGGCAGGGAGTGGTGGGGAAGAGCAACGCTTCTGTTTTAATTAAGTGTGAAGACTCACCACATGTGTGGAAGTTTCTGTTCATTCAAAAAAATGTTTTGTTTGTTTTGGTAAGGCTAATACTGATTATTTTTTAAAAGAACTTAGTTTAATAGTCGTAGAATTGAGTCAATTTCTACCAGAGCGTTGTATTGTGAAAAGAATTTGCCATATGACATGTTTTGGTTAATGGAAGCAGAGGTGAAGTAACCCACGGCTTGAAAAGTGGTCACCCAATGAGACTTGCCCACTCTTCTCTCTGTGATGTTTTTTGTCATTGTATGAACAGGTCGGGGATAATATTTTAAAAGATGAGAGACCACTCAGAGAAAGTGCCAGAGTGTCTTAGTTCCAGCTGGACCCTGGAGGGAAACCATACAAGATACCCAACCCAGATCAAACAAACCACCTAGCAAAGTAACAGTCAAAGAAAATCTTGTTGTTTTGTTTCATGCTACTAATTTTTTGAGGGAAGCTGGGGGACACATTGTGATGTAGCAAAGGTTAACTGATATAAATACCAACAAGGTTAGTTATTTAGTTAATTTCATTGATATTATAATCTAGATGATTACAAAATCTCCAATTCATTGAAAAAAGACGAAACTTTTGAGACCAGTAAGACCTGACTTTGAATCTGGACCTTGATACTTTGCGGTTGCATGACTCTCATCTCTTAATTTTGCCGCGTTTCAGTTGGGTTCTAAGAAAAAATTGGGGACACAACCTTGTATTCTTTTTGTACATGAAATAAACTCTATAAATAAAATAGACTCAGCATATACTACATGCTCAACAAACTGTTATTGTTTTTATTAATTACATGTCATTATTTAGACATCATGTAATTTACTTATTCTGTTTTTTCTATTTATATTATGATTATTTTTAATATTTTGCTGTCAAAGTTTTAGAGCTTAGTACTGAGATTCTCAACTGGCATTAATTACATTTTTGAGCATTTTACTAACATTTCATGGAATTCCAATCAGCATTACAATTCCTTGAAAAAAAAAAAAAAAACAAAAATAAAAAACATTATCTTGCTTCCTTCCTTGTATATGTACCCATAGTTGATCTTTCTTTCCTGGCAGAATTGTGGGGAAATTGAGTGGCCTTTGAAGGCAGTCATGACAGTGTCTGTAAAAGATTTACAGCACTTAATCTGTCAGAGATTTGTCCTTAGAATTAAAGAGCAGTAGGATATCTTTAGACCACAGGTTGCATGCCTAGTTACATTCAAAATATCTTGTAAAATTAGTTTCAATGTCAGCATACTAATGCCTATGTCAGCTTTTTAAAAAGAGTGGCAATGATATACAGCCACCTAAACTTTGACTGGAGACTATAAAATAGATGGAGTGGTCAAATTTAGTCCTAAGTAACCTTTTATTCAATGACAGTAATTACTTATTTGAACCTTTAATTCATGTAAATTTGCTTGAACTTTCAAGTGACTACCCACATATTTTCCATTTTGACAGATAAAATTGAATGACTAATATGTAGAACAGCCTACCTAATGGTTTGGTGTGATTGACAGTTAAAAAAAATCATAAAGCACCTTTTCCTCTGCCAGATTTGAAAAGCTAAATCTTTAATGAGATCGATTTACATTTATTACTTTTTTCACTATTTTTACAGAAACATTCTCCAAAATAAAAATTAATGATCCATGAATGAGATTCAAGAGATTTGTGAAAACATGAAAATTTCTTGTATATATACACTTTGCTTGTGAGCATTCTAAACTTTTCATCATTTTTCAAGTTTTGTGTGTGTGTGTGTGTGACCCTGGTGAAATTCCAATCACTGCTTTAATGACATTTTAAACTTTTGTGAATCAAATAACAAGTGACCTTACCAAAAATATATTACAAATGTATTGCTCCACTGAAAGAATCAAATAGAAATATTCTTCTTAATTTTTCCTACCAAATATTTTTCTCTAACTCACTTGCATTGGTTATAATACATGGACATATTTATTGATATAAAATGCATGTATTTATTGAATAAAATCATCTGAAATGGTTTGCTTTAAGGGGACTGCTAAAAAAAAATCATGTTTTAGTTTTACATTTGTGTTTTTGTCATTTCTGATAGAGCAGATGACAAATCAGTCATCTATTGGTTCACTATCCTGAATTTTGGAATACCAACTTTGTTCTTGAACACATTATCTGGAATTGTGGTAGTGCAGCCACATTTTCCCCCAGAACTAACACTCCGAAAGTCGATGGAATTGCACTGTTTTTGAGAACTTTCAGTCAGGTTGCTATGGGAGTGATTATAAGGAGTAAAGCTTCCTATGGTTTCACTGAACTATTTGAACAGACTCCCTCCCAACTTACTTGCCATCTCTCTGTTACTGTATCTTAAAGCCTAGCTCTATACTAACCTGAAAAATCTTGCTTAAGCTATAGAACCACAACATTCTTTCTAAGTTTATCAATTCAGGCTCCTATAACTTGGAACCAGTGGACATCCAGATACACAATAGATGACTCATGGCAGATTTGTTTTTTTTAAAGTTAAAGCAGGTATAATGATACCTGCCATTTTAAAGCAGGTATCATGATACCTGCAATTAAACTGTAATTTCTGTTTTTGTAGTTATTACTGGTTGCCGGGTTTTTTTGTTTGTTTGTTTGTTTTTACTAATTCTAATTACAGGTTGTTCTCAGATTTTATCAGCAATGCTTGACCAATTTACCATAAATGATGATTATTGAAATCCACTGTCACTTTCTAATCCAATAGATCTTGGATGCCCAGGGATATGTGTATTTTATGCGCTTCCCCTAATGAGTCTGCCTCTGGTTTTCTGAAGATCCTGGTTGGAAAAAACCATTTGAGAATGGGTCTCTCACCTAAGAGACTGTCTCTTTTCCCTAACCTTCGTAAATTGCAGTCAGCAGATCTATCCAGTAAATCTTGTACGATCATGGAGAAAATTTAAGGCATACTTTTAGAAATGAGGATTCTTATTTTTGTATGTAAACTTTTATGCTGTTTATGTCACCATCCTCCCTACTTCTATTTTTTCTCATGGATATTCAGGTTTATTATTATTTAAAATCAGAGGATAGTACAACTGGAAGAGACATATATAATGATGTAATAATGCCTCAATTACATATGAGAAACCTGAGCCTAGAAAAGATACGACTTTTACTTAAAAAGTAATGACTTTTATAAGGTCATTTACCTAAAAGGTATATATAATAATACTAGTTCTATTAGTAAAGCTAGATTTACTGGCACTCATTTTAGTGCTATTTTTACCAGATAATTTTAGGATCTTGCTATTAGAACTTTGCTCAGTGATAAAATTTAATTTTACTTTTAATTATGAAGCAATATATGCTTATTGTAAAGGCACAAATATTTTAAATATTCCACAATAAAGAACAAAAAAATTAAGTAATGTTTCCTAGTTTTCCAATGTTAGTGTTCAGAAATAAAGTATATTTTCCATACTTTTTTTTTTTTTTTTTTGAGTCAGAGTCTTGCTCTGTGGCCCAGGCTGGAGTGCAGTGGCATGATCTCAGCTCACTGCAAACTCAGCCTCCAGGGTTCAAGTGACCCTCTCGTCCCTCAGCCTCCCAAGTACCTGGGATTACAGGCCTGCACCACCACGCCCGTCTAATATTTGTATTTTTAGTAGAGATGGGGTTTCACTATGTTGGCCAGGCTGGTCTCCAACTCGACCTCAAGTGATCTGCCCACCTCAGTCTCCCAAAGTGTTGGGATTACAGGCGTGAGACTGTGTCTGGCTTATTTTCCACACTTCTTAATGGAAACAAGGTTACGTATCTGTGTTTATGTATATATACAGCAAAAACCTATTAGATATAAAGAACTGTTAAGTGTTTGATTGAACAATGTGTCATACAACATGATCCCTGATTTCAGAATATTGAAAAACATATATTGTTAAAAGAAGATAATACTGAATTCTAATACAGATCCTTTCAATTTCTAGTTGTGTAACTTTAAGTGATACAAGCAATTGAAGTGTTTCTGCAAAGCCCATGTTATAAAGTTGCAAGCACTGGACTTAATCACACATTTTATTGATAAATCCAATCCCCAAAATGTATTTATTCCTGACTTGTTTACCCGCAGGACATATGCTATGTCCTAAGAAGATGAGAATTATTAATTAATCTCTTCCTCACCTCAAATTCCTGTTTTTATGTCCCTTTTCTCATGAACAACCAACTTGAGTTACTTTTTCTCCTAGAAATAAAATACGCTTTATAGAAAATTTCAAAAAATAATTATCGTAAATGCATACTAGTTGTACACATCTATGGGAATCATGATATTTTGATACAAGCATACAATGTGTGATGATCAAATCAGGATAATCATTATATCTATCACCTGAAACATTTATCATTTCTTTGTATTAGGAACATTCCACCATCACTCTTTTTTTTCCTCTTACTTTGATTTCAATAGTTTTTGGGATACAGATGGTTTTTGTTTACACGATAAGTTCTTTAATTATGATTTCTGAGATTTTAGTGCACCCATCACCCAAGCAGTGTGTAATCTTTTATTCTTTAGCCCCCACCAGCCTTTGCCCTAAGTCCCCAAAGTCCATTACATCACTCTTAATTAAGCCTTTGCGTTTTCACAGTTTAGCTCCCACTTTTATGTGGGAACATACGATACTTGGTTTTCCATTCCTGAGTTACTTCACTTAGAGTAATGGCCTCCAACTCCAGCCAAGTTGCTGCAAAATATATTATTTCATTCCTTTTTATGGCTGAGTAGTATTCCACGCTGTATATATACCACATTTTCTTTATCCACTTGTTGGTCAATGGGTCCTTAAGTTGGTTCCGTATCTTTGCAATTATGCACTGCCAATACCACTCTTTTAGTTGTTTTGAAATATATAATAAATCATTGTGAACTACAGTGGCCCTATTGTGCTACCAAACACTAGATCTTATTCTTTCTACCTAACTGTATTTTTGTTTCTGTTTTGTATCTATTAAACATCCCCTCTTTATCCTCCCTCCCTACTACTTTTTCTAGTTGCGGGTAACCATTATTTTCCTCTTTTCTTGAGTTCAGTATATTTTTTTAGCTTCCACATATCAGTGCAATCATGTGATATTTGTCTTTCTGTGAGCAATTTCAAAATCATTTCATAAGGTTTGCTTATTTTTATTTTTAGTAGAAACATGTGTTATTGCTAATGACATTACTTTTTGTGCTTACCTTCCCTTTTCCTGGGCAGTGTCATAACTTTGTCAAATCGATGCTCTTCCATACTGCAGCAGGTAATAAACTCAACTTTTGGTGATGAACAGGCTATTCTGATGGTCTTTGGGGAGCCATATTCTATATTTTTATGTCATATTATTACTATAATATTACAAAATAATCCTTTATAAGCCAAATAATTAGTAAAATTAAAATGTTCCTGATTGTGATCAAATATTTCATTAGGCTGTAACGTTTTCCTTTATTGTCTAAGATTTCTTCATTTGGTCTCATTTCTGCAATGTAAATTATTTTGTAACCAATTGTTATTCACAATAGTCCGCAATTAATTAGTAAGTTGAAACAGTTATTACAAAGAAGTTGTCTGTAGATGTCTTCTAAAGTTTCCAAATCTTACTTCATAAACTATCTTTTTTCCTCTACACCAGATATTTAATTTTTTCTTTTATGCTGTAACTCTTAGGTTGTTAATTTCTCAATTGCAAATGCACACAAATAATCGAAGTTCACATCTCCTACTAATTAATTCTATGTTAAAGTTAATAACAAGTGCAATTACTTTAGCTATTCGTGAACACCTTCCACAGCTTTCAACATAAGGGCTTATTTTTAAGCCTTTTTTAATGTTAAGCATAAGAAAGATTATATGTAGGGTAATTCATGTCTAATTGAGTTAGACAAACTCTAAAAGGGCCTCCAATAATTCTCTAAAAGGGCCTCCAAACTCTAAAAGGGCCTTTACTAATTACAGGCGTGAGCCACTGCGCCCGGCCTGCAATATTGTTTTTACATAGAGGTTATATGCTAGCATTGGAATTGCAACGGGAGTGGTAAAGGGGGACTAGTGGTAAGAGGCCAATCATGCCTATAACTAAAAATCTAGTAAACTTGGGGTGTTCAGGGAGAAAAAAAAACAATCACCGAGGTTTAACTGCAATGGTGGAACTACTGGGTATTTGTATTATAGGATAGTTGGGAGGAATAGAAATATGGATTTAGAACGCACATAAGGCTACCTTACCTTATAAATGTCTTCTTAAAATGCAGAGGCTCCGCCGGGGGTGGTGGCTCACGCCTGTAATCTCAGCATTTTGGGAGGCCGAGGCGGGCGAATCACGAGGTCAGGAGATTGAGACCATCCTGGCTAACACGGTGAAACCCCGTCTCTACTAAAAATACAAAAACTTAGCCAGGCGCGGTGGCGGTGCCTGTAGTCCCAGCTACTCGGGAGGCTGAGGCGGGAGAATGGCGGGAACCCGGGAGGCGGAGCTTGCAGTGAGCCGAGATCTGGCCACAGCACTCCAGCCTGGGCGGCAGAGCGAGATTCCGTCTCAAAAAAAAAAAAAAAAAAAAAAAAAAAAATGCAGGCGCTTCTTTAGCTCATTTATGGTAGTCAGTCTGTAATAAATGTTGTAAAATACTGCTTAGCATATCTCATTACTTTTTTTTTTTTTTTTTTTTGAGACCGAGTCTCGCTCTGCCGCCCAGACTGGAGTGCAGTGGCGTGATCTCGGCTCACTGCAAGCTCCGCCTCCCGGGTTCCTGCCATTCTCCTGCCTCAGCCTCCGGAGTAGCTGGGACTGCAGACGCCGCCACCGCGCCTGGCTAATTTTTTGTATTTTTAGTAGAGACGGGGTTTCACCGTGTTAGCCAGGATGGTCTCGATCTCCTGACCTCGTGATCCGCCCACGTCGGCCTCCCAAAGTGCTGGAATTACAGGTGTGAGCCATTATGTTTTAAAATTGTCTTATTGTCAAAGAAAACAAATATTTCCTCATTTATTCCCTCATATGTTTACTCAAGAACGTTAAATGTGAGTCTAGGTCAAGTCCCAAAGATTCCCTCAAAATCACCCTGAGTTTATTGGTTACTAAAGCAAAAACCATTATTACCTCTGTAGGGTCCTGGTAGCATATGGGGAAGAGAGGTTATAGTTAGGATACTTATAAGAGCTTGGGACTGGTATAAGGTAGATTTTTAAAATTAGTATCCTAATCAGCATTTGCAAAAGAATGATTTACAAATAGTCCTCAAAGTGAGTTGAGCTAAATATTTTGTTGTGAGATTGAAGAATAAAACCATCTATTTCTCTGAGAAAAGAATGATTACCCTGACCATGCAAGGGGTGGTGTGTTTGGATAAAAGGAGATTCAGACAGTTCTTAAACAATGTTATTTGCAGTTTCATCTCACAAATGTTTTTTGCAATTTATCTGTCTGGATTAGAAATTTCTTGGAGTAATAGAATTCCACCAATGTAGATTTTTAATTAGAAATTTAAAGTTACTGTAACCCTTGTAGCTGTAGATGGTTTTAGTTTGCACATGCTATTGTAATATGTAACTTTATGGAACTAACTGTCTATAGGAGGAGAAGATTGGATATTTGACAAACTCAAGATCATATATAGAATGTAGAGGAACAGACAAATATTTCTTGCTGGGTTCTACCTGTGTGTACAATTTAATTATAAATCTATTACAATATTTATTAATGATGTGAGTCATAGTGATTTATCAATAAAGATTTATCAAAATAATTACAGGAGAAACACTGGCATATTTGTTTATTATTCAGTAAGCTCCTGTAAAGATTTTTCCAGTGTCCATATTTTCCTGTTTTGGTTAAGGAACCACCTCTCTCTTTTCTTTTCTTTTTTTCAAGACAGAGTTTCACTCTTGTTGTCCAGGCTGGTGTGCAGTGGTGCCATCTCAGCTCACCGCAACCTCTGCCTCCTGGGTTCAAGTGATTCTCCTGCCTCAGCCTCCCGAGTAGCTGGGATTACAGGCATGCGCCACCACGCCCAGCTAATTTTGTATTTTTAGTAGAGACGGAGTTTCTCCATGTTGGTGAGGCTGGTCTCGAACTCCAGACCTCAGGAGATCCACCCGCCTCTGCCTCCTAAAGTGCTGGAATTACAGGCATGAGCCAACGCGTCTGTTTTAAAATTAATTGTCTATTTTAAAATTATTTGTCATATGTGCAGTTACTGGCTAATTTCATATTATTCATATTGAAAAAGGGCAGCACAAGGTCATGGCATTTCAGAATCCATATTAAAACATTGCAGATCTTGCCATGTACATTTCCTCAACACCATTGCCAGTTACTCATTACACCATTACTCATGGGGCTGCATTATCCAATGTGCAACCGTTAAACATTGGCTTCTGTTGACTCACTGAATGTTTTTTACTATGAGATTCAGCCACTCAGTTATATAATGAGCACAGACTATGTGCTAGGTAATAAAGGTACTGAATAAGTATATCATCAAAAACATTTATATAATTTGTAAAAATTGATATTGCTTTGATAAGTTTTGCTAGTGGTTTTACTAGTCAAACTGCTTGTCTATTTAGGTCAGGTTAAATCTATTGATATATTTCTTAGCATTTTTTAGTTTTTGAAGCCATTAGCTACCTAAATGAACTTTGTTCAACAAATAAGAAGAGTTTCCTTAATTTTTCAATCATTTAAATATTTAATGAACATGGAAGGTTTTATCATATCCGATGTACTACACATGCACAAAGAGAAAAAAAGATTTACTTCTGCTGTTTGTCTGATTTGATATAGGCTAGAGATAAGATATATGGTTAATGGATATTTCAATATTTTATAGATCTAGAAGAAAAATTAAATATTACAAACTCTACCTTATCATTTTGTGATTGAGGTAACTAAAGCCCAGACATTTTAAATGACTTCCCTAGAGGAAGACACAGATCTTTTTAGTGGAAGAACAAGAGATTTAAACTCAGCTTTTATGACTCCAGGTCTAGTTCTTGGTTTACTGACTAATATTTTGCTATAGGAAAAGGAAGATAACAAAAAAAGAGGGAAAATGTGTTCAACATCAGTGTCTTATCAAAATGGGCTATTGGTTGTAACACCTAGAGGGAAATAACCTTACATTTTAATAGTACCTAGAGAGAAATAGAGTGATTTATAAGACATGGCAACAATCTTTTTAGCCTCTACTGAAAGGACTAAGCAATATCTAGAGTTGCCATTCATTTATTAATTGTGAAGCCAAAAGAAACAGTTAAGAACGTAAATATTGGTGTAGAAGAAAAGAAAACTTGAAAGTAAATTGAGAAAATAATATTAACAGTCAAATAGAAGAACATGTGTAACACGACCTAAGAAAATTTTATTTCTCTATCCGAGATAAGAAGACTCAGTAAATTGTATATAACATACAAATGCAACGAAGAGCAGGGTAGCAAGATCAGTGGCTGATGACAAATATAGGTATTGAAAGATTGATTAAAAAATCAGGAAGATGATTATGGTGGCAAAGTAAAAGGATTCTAATTGAAATAGTAGAATACTAGAATGAGATGTGAAAGGGTGAAATTATCAGAAATGCAATGTTGTTATATAGCAATGAAAACTCTTTTCCTCATTGGTCTTTGTTAGAGGAGAGTAGCTGTTTGGCAAAAGTTCTTAGGGGTTCAAATATTATTTGAAAAGGAGTCACTTATGATAGAGTCGTCTGAGGAATTTGGAAGATCTAGAGATGATACTTCCAAGATCAAGATCTTTTATGAAGTGCAATTAATTCAGCAACATATTAGATGCACAGAGTTTTAAAATAATATTGTATTACAAGACTTTTTAAAAACTATTACTTTAAATTCTGTACAGAATGTGCAGGCTTGTTACATAGCAATAGATGTGCCATGGTGGCTTACTGCATCTATCAACCCACACAAGACAATTTTTAATTGCATTTTTTAGCATACATGTATTACAGAAATATTCAAATTAATTTGTAAAGTTACTTGAAATATGTGTATTTGTATCACCCTGTTGTAGATGGCCCTACTCCATATTTAACATGTTTCCCACATGCTAGCATTGGGATTGTGATGGGATTGGTAAGGAGGGACTAGTGGAAAGAGACCAACCACACTTATAACCCAAAATCTAGTAAACTTGGGGTGTTCAGGAAAAAAAGCAATCAGTTACCGAGGTTTAACTGCAATGGTGGAACTACTGGGTATTATAGGATCGTTGGGAAGAATAGCAAACATTAGATTTATTTTAAAGACATTCGTAGATCATCTACAATGAGATTAATAGAGTTGGACATGAGATTAAAAAATACCGATGCAAAATAGGACTGAGGTGCAGATTTTGTTATTATTAGCTTAAGGGTCAATGTTAATATTGACAAAGACTCTTTCTTTGACCAAATTCCAGACAGGTTCCTCTGAGCTTTTTGTTCCACTAGTTCTCATTCTTGGGCCTTGATGTCAAGAGCCTAGTTGTAGCATGAACCTTCTCAAGTCAGTTTAGCAAGAAGCCTCACCCTCGATATCTGCTCACTCTCAACATCTCATCAAATTCCTCATCCTCCACCATCCCCCACGGGTATCTGATCACCCCGTCCTGTCCTCAGCAAGAATCTTGTTTATTTAACCAGAATGTACCCTTATCCCTGATGTTTCCTTTTAGTAATTTTTCATCCACTGATCCTCTCTCTGTTCCTTGGATATAAATCCTACCTGTTCATGCTGTATTAGAAGTTGAGCTCAATTTTTCTCTTCTACTGCAAAACCCTATCGCAGTAGTCCCTTGTATAAAGTTTTCATTACCATCTGTAACAAGTGTCACAACATATTTTTCTTTAACAATATCACTGGAAAATTGCCTGAGGGAATTAATATAAATAAGCATGACAAAAATGACCTAAAATTAATACCAAGATGTGCAACACTAGGAGGTAAAGAGAGAATGTGTAATTATGTCCATATATCTTACAAGACATTCAGTTGTTTTTGTTTTTGTTTTTAATTATTAAGCCTAGCCCTCAAATATTATACAAAGAGCCTGTGGTGAGAAACTGTATTTGAAGCCAAATAGTTACAGGTTAAAATCATGTTTTTTATCTTACCAGCTACTGCTTCTTGAGTAGGATTTAGAGCCCCTTCTCAGACTGGAGTTTCCTTATGTAAAGTGGAAATAGTATCTTCCCTTTCTAAACAAATAGTAATTTAAATGTTAGGGTTTTATTTTGTGCAAGCACTTAATTAGGAACTCACAAACATAGGTTTTATGAAATGCCTTGAAACCACTTTTCCTCTGATCTTACAACTTTTAAAGACAGAATAGATGATGTGGGTTGGATCCTCATGACCCCCATGTGTTTCTAAATTATTTTTGTAGAAAATTTCGAGGTGCTGAAGTAGTGAAGACAATTGTCATTTCTTCCCTTGAATGAGGCCTAGTAAAGATTTTATGATTAGGAATTAGGCCACCTACCTCACATCTGGAAACCGTGGCTATGAAAATAGTGGATGACCCATTTGAAGATGTAGAGTGGAACTTCAGATAGAATAACACACTATTTTCAGTCTTAAAATAGCAGTCCATTGGTTCAGACCCTAAATCTCCATATTTAAAAAGTACACAAACCTTTTTGAAGGGATTTCTAAATATCCTGAGTGTAGAAAAAAATAATCTATCATTCTCGTTTATATGTAGGGCTGCTACATAATGGATTGTAACACTACTAAAAGGAAAATTTGGATTAGAATCTCATCTCTTATGAACTAAATCTTTTATTCCAAAATGAAAGCGTGGCATTTTTCAATGAAATGTGGTTTCTTCAATATTTAGAATTCAATATCTGCAAAAGCCAAATTAAAAGGAGCTTAATTGCCAGAAGGGTGATGTGAAGATGGCAATGGAAAGGAATAAGATACTTGGCTCATTTATTTTTCCCCACTTTCAATGCCTTTCTTTTGTAATGATTATCTTTAGGCATGGGCGTGTTAGTTTTTTTCTTCTCAATTATAAAATCTTTAATCATTTCCTGGGGCCTACAAAAATGAAATGAATTAGATGCAATTTTGAACTATTATATATAATAGTTATATATATTATATATTATATATAACACAGTTGTATATAATTATATATTATGTATATAATATAATTATATACAATTGTATTATATATATCAAATATTGTATATGTATACTATATATATTTTTATATATAATTATATACAATTGTGTATATATAATAAAATTGTATATAATTATACATAAAAAGTTTGATATATTTACTTTGATATTAAAATCTTGATATATAAATACCATTTTATACCAAATTGACATATAGAAATTAAATCAAATTATATATAATTTGATATAAATTTTATATATAAATATATAAAATATATAAATAGCAAATTTATATCAATCAAATTGATATATAAACTATATATATAATTGAATGTCATAATATGGCAGAATCGGTAAATACTTTTTACTATAAGACTGGTTACAGAGATTCTATCCAACACTCAGTTGCTTACCCTTTGCACACATATTCAGCTACATTGCTGTTCTTTTGTACTTGCATCCAGCTGCCTTAAGCCTCATCCTTTTGGTTGAATTCCCAAAAATCAAGTACTGAAATCAGTTTATAATTTATATTGACCACAGAGGGGCACACCTCAAAAGCAACGGAAGCTGATGGACCATTTTCCAAAGCATAATTTATTATCATTATCATTATCAGTGCTATCCTTTGGCCCCTGTCTAAACAGGCCAAGGCTATGTTAAAATGGCTTATTAAATGAAATATGTATCTCTGCAATTGAATGATTTATTACTCTTTTGAAATTGATATTATCTATACAAAGGAAAGTCGCATTTTCTTACAATTTCTATCTTTCTTTCAGAACATTTTAGTTACCCGTATTTTAGTGTCTTGCTCATGTGTGCTCTTTGTTATAATACATGCATGCACCACACCAGGTAGTTGGTGAAAGCTTCCTTTCATTTTTTAACTAAGTTCTTTTTCATATCTGTGAGTACCAAAATATGAAATAAAGGAATATAAATTTGAGAGAGAATTGATTTCCTAAGTGTCTACATTAAAAAAAGAAATGTAGTCTAGTTGACAGGGTATTTGATTTCTGTTAGCTCTTTATGTTGCATGTAGATCAATCTACTTCTGACCTTCTCATAACAAGTTGTTAAAAAAATGGTCTCTAAACATTTTTTTAAATATCTTTTTTGATTAAAGCAAACACATTGAAAATCCCTAGATGTGTATTCCAGGCAATACGACAATTATGATTCCTACTAAGTTTGTTTCTAGATGTTTTAGGCATGTAAACCTTCACTGGAGAGGGCAACTATAAACACCTGACAAAAATTCTCTGATTGGAGAAAATCACAGTGTACCTCAGCCATCAACATCTTTTCTCTTTGCTAAATTTAGGAGAGAAGACAAATGGAAAGGATTTAAAACTAGGTCTTTGGTAATTAGCTATGACTGGAGCAATTCAAAATCACCACTTTATCATAATTCTGAATTGGTTTACATTACTTAAAGCAAAATCTTCTCATATGAATCTATCATCTAATAAATCAGAGATATTAATAAACACTATTTAAAATACAAAGCTTAATTGAAAATTAGAGTTATAGAAGATAAGGGCCTCTAACTGAGGGTAATTTTTACTGCCTACTTGGCAGAATATATTATCAAATCCACAGGAAATATTTCTAGGAGATATTTCTAGAAGCATACACCAATTTCCAAGATGAAGCAGGTCCAGTGGCTACTTTGTTTTCCAACTCTAAGTGACAACCAATTCTGTCAAACAGAATTTGACAAAGAGTCAAACAGATATATGCGCTCTTCCCTTGTAGGAGCAAACTGAAAGAATACTCTGTGTTCAAATGTATATCCTAATAAAATGTGTAAATTTTACAAAAGACTATAAGGACTTCCTTTCACATGGAGACCATAAATTCTTTTTAATCTTTTTGAGTAACTGTGAAGTTCTTATCCCAGAAAGTCTATAATAGCAAAGCAAAATATAAGTTTTCACTCCTTCCATTAAAAAAGTTAAATATTTTTATTAAAATTATTTGTTTTTAAAAATGTTGAGGTTTTATGTCTATATGGTATTATAATGCCATCTATAGTGTGCTGCAGTTAATCTAAGAAGGATATAGAACATAAAAATATTGGCTTAAAATAAACAAAACATGAAGGAATACACAATTGAAAGAGAAGCCTATCTATAATGGTAGAAATAAGATAGAGCAGACTTTGATTAAAAAAATAAAACTATGCTTTTAAAAATATTATTTGTTTTGTAAATTTTGTTTTATTTGAATTCATGCTAATATTGCATAAAATTATTACACAAAATTAAATTAAAAATCTCAAATAACACAATCAAAATAAAATGTAACAAACATAAGTGTGCACCCAGTTGGTCATATCCATACGTGTGAAAATTACGCCAAATGGATTTAAAACACAGTAATTTAACTATAAATTTATAATGGAGCAAAAATAGGTATAAAAATTTTTAAATAGTCATATTACTTGTGGTAATATTGGTATTTTTATTTTGAGATGGTTGTAGTTTTCTGTTTTTTGAGATGAAGTCTCGCTCTGTCACCAGGCTGGAGTGCAGTGGCACAACCTCGGCTCACTGCAGCCTCCGCCTCCCAGGTTCTCCTGCGTCAGCCTCCTGAGTAACTGGGACTACAGGCGCCTGCCACCATGCCCAGCTAATTTTTTGTATTTTTAGTAGAGACGGGGTTTCACCATATTGGCCAGGATGGTCTTGATCTCTTGACCTCATGATCCTCCCGCCTTGGCCTCCAAAGTGCTGAGATTACAGGTGTGAGCCACTGCTCCCGGCCTGTAGTTTTCTAAGGTATAAAAATTAAGTAACTGTGTAATCTTTGAAATCTTTTGCTCCCAGTGTCCTAGAGAAATGAGCTTCTCAGCATAGGTAAAGGAGATACAAATATATAAGGTAAAATGGACTGAGTGTAAACCCTATAATCTGCATTTTAAATGGGAAGTATTATCATAAACTCATTTTGCACTTTATTTGGAAATCAGCAAAGAAAAAATAACAACAAAAATATCCTAATTTTTTACTGTAAACACCTAGGAAATATGGGCTATCCCCTATTAATAATACTTTTACCGAGTGCCAATGTACAGAGCATAAATTACTTGCTTAGCTATGGACAAGATAATATACAAGATGAGTTTGCAGCATCTGATATATTATATAACAAGGATACTTTCAAAGACACAGAAATTTAATAGACGTTTCCATTGACAAAAGATGACAAAACATGCTTAGTTTCACAAAAAAAAATCAATCTATCAAATATAATTATATCCATAATTTGATTATATTTCTTAAAAATAATTTATTTTTTGAAGCTTGAGAAAAAAACCATTTTGAAACCTGGTAAATTCAAAGAAAGAAGTATTTATTCTATATTTTTCCTTAGGAATTGTACCACTTGGTAATCAAGCAGAAATTGATGATAATTTCTATTTTTTAATTTTTATTTATTTTTTGAGACGGAATCTCACTCTGTTGCCCAGGCTAAAAGATTTTGCAGATAATATATATTGACTTTTTGCAATTTGCAATAAAAAATCTATGCAATAATCACCAGTAGCTGCTAGCACCATAAAAAGATGATGACCAGCTAATATGTTTCTCCTAATACAAAATATGTATTTTCAATTAAAAAAATCACAACAGTGCATATATGTACTATAAAAATAATTATGTCAAAATATATAAAACCTGCATTTAGATTCATCTTTCAATGCATAAGGAATACAACGAACAGAGAATACAGTTTCATTATTCTACATCAATACAATCAACGAAATCCAGAATGTAAATTTCTAAAATGAGAAAACAAAAACAGTTTATTCAACAAATAAGTGGAAAGAAGAGAAAGCGACAGAAGGCAGGAAGGAAGACAGAGGAGGGAGAGAGAGAAAAAGAAACAAAAAGAAATAATCTTTGGAGTAAAAAGATCTTTAAAAAGCATCAATTTAAATATCTTCCAAAGAATGGTTAAAAATGTGTGACAATTTTGAAACGATTGGAAATGTGAACATTGACATTGAATATTAAATTATTTGCAGATATTGTAGGTATACTAATGACCGTGGGTACGCTTTCAAAAAGGCTTAACTTTTAGAGATTCATACTTAACTATTTGTGAATGAAATGTTGTGATGTCTGGAATATATTTTCTAAGAAAAATAGAGGGTAGAAGTGGGTGGAAATGTAGATTAAACATGAATTGACATAAAATACAGGTACCATCATAAGCTGATAACTGTGAAATTTGAGTAATGAACACAAGGAATCCATTACATCATTGAATTTATTTTTGAATTTTTTAGAAATTTTCCATTATAAAAGTTAAAAACAGTATTAACATTTAGAGGAAGTGATAGCATTGTGTGCTTATTTTATTTTTAAGCAATATTTAATTCACTAGTTTGGAAAGAGCAATTTAAAGCCACAAAGTCAGCTAAGAACTACATCGTCTAAAATGGTATCCACTACCCACATTTCACTTCAAGTGAAAAGTGTGTAATTCAAATTGAAAGTAATGTGATATAAACACACAATGAATTTCTTTTGTAAATATTATTTTTAATTGATAAATTATAATTGTAATCATTTATGGAATACAATGTTATTATTTTGATAAATGAATATAATGTGGAATGATTAAATAAGGTTAATTAATATATATCATCTCACCCATCAATTTTTATAAGAAATTTGAAATTTGCTCTCTTACTTTAAAATATACACAATGAATTTCATATACAATACAAAAATGTAAAATACTTCATTTATAATTTTCTATTAATTATATTTGACCTAACATTTTGAATATATCAGTTTATGTAACTTGGCTTACTATGCAAATTTCCCACTCATTTTACTTTCTTAATATGACTACTAGAAAATTAAAAATTAATTTTTAATTAATTTGCATGATATTTCTAGTGGTCAGTGCTGTTCTAGGTAATATAAGAAAGCAGGTTAAAAGATACTATAATATTAAGGACCTTTTGAAGTTTGCCTCTAAGGTAGAAATATAGTTGACTTTAAATACACAGATGATTATATAGGCTCAGGACATTTAAGCCATCAAGAACAACAAGACTGAGTAACATTACTCACTCAGCAGGACAATTCAAAAAATCTAAACTAGAATAATTATCATAAGAGCTCATTTCTTAAATATTGTCAATTAAGTATAGAAGGATAAAAAAATTTTGTTATACATTATTTATGGAATGATTGTTAGGGCATATTCACAATTTTAATAAAGTTTTATGTTTTAGCAAATCACTATGATAATTATAATATCCAAACGCTTCAGATGTCTAGTCAATATTGAATAATTCAAAAAATAATCCACTTTATGCTTATTATTTTTTATAAACATCATCTGACTGGAGAACTGCATCATTTAAGAGGGAGTTTGGGGGTTTTGTTTATCAGTAAATTTTATACTCATAAAAGTTTAAATGCTAATTTGGAAAAGAAAACAACACTTACAGGTTCAGATGGAAACAATGCCTTACGCATATTAATTTATTTTACTATTCAAAGAAAGGAATATTTAGAAGCCATCTTTACAGATAATTAATTTACTAAAATAACTTTCCAGAATTGACCAAAACTTACTCCTTATATTTAATCATGTATCACTGCATATAGGTAGCAATATTTTAAAAAATAATTCTGACTCCCTTCTCTCAAAAAGGATACAGTTCATTCTACTTTCTGTTACTCTTTCTTCCTCTCTACTTATGTGTGCACGAAAGTCACAGTGGATGTGCTCTTCACTGAATCTGAATCTGAACTCTATTTATCTGCTCTACGTAAGTTCCCTGACCCTGTGGGCCCAAGATCTGACTAGCTGCAAAGCATTGGGATAATATTATCTACTGTGATTTTTGAGAAATATGTGACTATGAGACACAGAATGTTTTGTCAAATGTGATATCCAAATCCATACAGAGGTCTTTAAGACAATGCTACTGTGTAACGAACGTTTAGACTTTAAGACCTTGACTTTTTCCAAACTGTCAGAAGCTTTACTTCTGAGTCTGACACTTCATCAGGAGGCAAAGGTCACTGATAAAAAGTCCTGGCTTGTAGCAATTCTGCCAGTATATGAACTGTGCCCACAGAACAATGTGGAGATAATGTTGTGTGAAGAATGGAAGGGAGCAAGCAGAATCTTCAAGCAGCTGTTTTGACGCGGGTGATGGTGAAGTTATTTTAAGCAGCAAGAGGAAAGTTCTTTGGGGATTCACGGTGACAGCCTCCGTCAGCCCTGCTCTGTGTCTGGATTATGGGATGGGGGATAATTGCAAATGTCAGTCGAGATTGGTATTCACCTGCCAGGGGCTGAAATTTTCTACTTGAGCGACTTCCCAAACCTATAGAAATAGAGTGTACTATTCGTGTCAAAGTTCAGGTATACACAACAGGCAACGATCCAAAGTCTTAACGGATAAACACTGTCCAGTGTGGTGTTCACTTTGAAAATGAAAATCATCAATATCAACAAGTATGCCCATCTACTTGTCTAAAAATTTACAAAGCTGATTTATTAACACAGAAAGGAATAGAATGTCAGGCGTCTCTGGGTTTACCACAACACGGTACGGACCTCTTGTGGATATAAGTCTTCACAGGTTACAGGATCAAGAGGAGTAGTAAAATCACACAGTGATGATGGATAGGGGTCCTGGCTTATTAAAAAAAAAAAAAAATCACACAGTTCCAGACAACTGGCTAGAGCTTTGTAAAAGAAAAAAGAATATAAATTTGAACTTATCTAATTCTCACGAAATAATAGTAAATTTGAATATCTATAGGGACTGTGTTATAAAACAGAGGGGGATAAATTCTACTGGCTAAGCTACCTCAGAAAACAAATTGCCTTCCTTCTATTTCATTCTTTCTTGGACATGACTGCCCTACTACATAGAATGATTGAACTAGATAATTGTGTGTAGGCTGCATGACCAAACAGAGAAAGTGGGGTTGCATTTTCATTGTCCCAGGAGTAGCCTATTGTTCTGCATACTTCTTTGCGTGGCTATGTTAAAAATTTTCCACCAAGTAATTATTTCTACCCATTACTGAAGAATACAGGGAATATATTTGAAGCCAATTCAATTTTTAATTCATTTACAAAGGATTCAAAATAAATTACTGTTCCGAGATTCTTGCGTTTTCTTAGGAAAATCTCTTTTTTAAGAAGAAATAAAACTAGAAAGAACATTTGAAGTTCATTTATATCAGCTTCTCACATCCTTCCCCTTTGGCACCATCAGTGTAAACGTATCTCATTCTATTTCAGTTTTCATTGGCATGGAAAAGGACTAGCAGTTCTTTTCTGGCAGCCAGCAAAACAGAAAACACAGCAAATCAGTCATTAAAATTTAAAGCACTCTTTTCTCTTCTTGGCAATTGTAACTGTGACTCACAGTTCAGGAGAGTGGTGAAAATGTAAGTGTGATTTAACATCGTAAAGTTTCTTGCTTAAGACCAACAATTTCACAAACTCAGGATGGCTTTAAAAAAATAAATCTAGAAGAAGTTCATTTCCTGTTCTAAATAAGTTTTCTAATCTCTTATAAAAACCTTCAAGTGTAATCCTAAAAAACAAAAAAAAAGGTCTCGTTTTTTATTTAAAAAAAGAAGACAGAAAAGAAACAACATTACAAAAATAACTTTATTTAGAGGGAAACTGTTATAAAGTACAGTCTGCCTGCTATTTCAAAATCCAATAGAATTTCCTAGGTTTTATATTATAAGCTTCAACTCAACTCAACAGGAACAAAGAGAAACTTCAAAGCCAAATCAGTTTGTTGAAAAACGCATATCCTCTCAAGAATGATGATCTGTAATTAATGCCAATCATTTGAGAAAGATTAAAAATGACATACAGCAACCCAAAGGAAGAGTGTAGTGATTTCCACCCACTATTTTGATGGAGAGAAACTGTAATTACATTCAATGCAAGAGCAACTTTGGGGGTAATGAGGATGATGAGGATGGTGACTCAGAGCACTCCGGAACAGTTTGAGTAAAGATGATAAAAATAATAAAAGCCAATGAGATGCTCACTTTAGGTTGAAATAATAACTGAAATAATTATTTCTTATAATCTTCTGCTCTCTCAACTGATTTTCATTTTATTGTACTTGCCTTAGCTAGAATTTAACGTTAGATTAAACCCAACTTCATACTCAGGGCCCATACTTAGCTAATGAATATAGCTGGATGGCTTTATATATGGAGAGTTTACCAAAATAAACACTTTTGTAGACATTCAACAGTGTTTTATTTATCTTGCTGTATTCCTCTTGTTAACCTACTCTAGCACCCTGCGAAATAACATACTCAATGTTATTCTAATTATTTATAGTTGCATAGCAAACCACTCACAAAACTTAATGGTTTAAATCAGTAATTTATCTCATATATGTCTAATAGTTCTATGGATTGCTTGTGTTCAGTTGAATAGTTATGTCTTTTCCTTGCATACAGATAGTATCTGGGGATGGAGTCGTCTGAATTCTTAATTGAATGCTTAATTGCAGCCTCATGAGTTGGCTCCAATGTGGCTTTCTTACTCACATGTTCGGTATTTCTTGGCTCCTTTCTTTAGCTCTCTATGTATGGCATCTGATCTATGGGATCACTCGTCATGGCTTTGGCTTCTAATAATATGATGGACTTAGGACAACCACACTTCTAATACGGTCCTGTCTTCCAAGAAGGAGAATCAAAGCTGAATTTCCCATTACAGGCTATATGTGGGATTGGCAGCGTCAGTTTGGCTGTATTTTATCGGCGAAAACAGTCACTGTAACTAGTGAGATTTGGGAAGGCTGAAAAATAGACTTCAATTCTTGATTGGAAAGTGGTAAAGCCACAGTGCCGAAGAGCATGTGAGATGGGAAATACTGTTTAGGCTGTCTTTGAAAAATTCACCTGCTATCCATTCACTATTATTTCAAATTTCTCAGTGTCATCCCTACTTTCTTCCCCATCTATACAACATTGCCCTTATAAATGCTGTCACTTCTTACTTTATGGTGAACATTGAAGTCATCAGGCAGATGCCAACTCAAGTTTACACTGCCAATTCTGTAAGGCTTTCGGCATCTGTACTCACCTCTTTCTTTTTCTCTCCCATCATTAATGGAGGAAGATCTGCTTCTAGCAAAGACTCACGTCTCCATATCTTCTATAAAGGTCATCCCTATATTCCTTTCTGCACCTTCTCATGTTGCTTAACTGCTTTTCTCCAAGATCCTTGACTGCCAATTTTCTACTATTTAATTATGTGTTCACAAAACATGACTCAATATTTTCCCATCATTAAAACAAACAGGCAGACATTCACCAAAATACAGTGGAAGCTTCTTGGTCTTCAATGTACCCATTCAATATCCATGAGGACATAATCTTACTTGTTTCCTGTGTTTTACCACAGAAATTTTTGAAAGAGTTGTCTCCATTCACTTTCTCCATATATTCTAAAGGAGCTTGTGTCAGGGTCAAAAATAAAGTATCTGTTTTCTAAATATAAAGGCTACTCTTTAGTCTTTATCGTATTAGAAATCTCAAGCTGCCTTTGACAGAATAGACCATTTATTGTGGCTTAAAATACACTGAAGTATTGCTGTTTCTGACTCAATATCTTACAATCATTTTTAGAAAGATAGCTCTTTCTGAATTTAGTTAAATTTGCCCCAAGGCCTGGAGAAGAATCAGCAGGCAGAATTGATGACCTTTTTGTCCAATGCAAAGGGCTCAGTTAGGTCAGGTTCATTGTGTCTGGCTTCCTTATCCTTTAAGATGATTTCTCTCCCAGGAATTTCCTCAGTCTCTTAGAATTCTTGTGGTTCATCCCACCTAGCGCATTGGAGAGCTCTGCATCACAGTTTAGGCTAAGCTTGCACCAGCAATGTACCGGGTGAATTAAAAATATATATTTCATTCATGAAAACATATTGGACAGTGGAATCAACATAGTCAAGTTAATAACTACTAATAAAATTTAATTTCCTTAAAATGTAAAATGGTCACATTGTAATAAAAGTATTTGGCCAAGTAAAGGATGATAAAAGATGAAATTAAGTGTATTAAGGCTTTAAATGGAAATAAAAATTAAAAATGCATCAATAACCTGATCACTTTTTCATTAATTGTTTAAAATTTAGCCAGGGAAGCAAATGCATGAGTCTTTAAAAAATTCTATAATTATGTTTATAATGGGTAAAAACCTCAAAAGTGTATTAAATTATCTTTTTCTTGTATAATTAAACAACTGTGGCATGCTGAATTGCTCAGCCCTCAATCAACTCTTTGATTTAATGCTTCACTGCAATTCTAGCAGGTGGAAGTTAGAAATCAAAAATAAAATTTGGTACATTTTGTGCTGTGAAATAAACTGTGATTATATGTTATTTTATAAAATTTAGTAAATAAGAGGGAAAAAACAGAAGCTCCATTGGCCGGTTATTCAAAAATATCAGAAAAAGCAAAGATCTAAAATCCTGATTAGGATTCAGAATTCTGAATAAATTAAGCTCTTTGTTCAATAATGGTAGAAGTGTAAGAAGGTTTATGGGACCCCAATTGGCAGAAGATGCTAACATTTGGCTCATTATTACTTATATTCAAGAAGCAGTGGTGGTATATAAATAAACATTCTAAAATATTTGTTTTCTTTTGTAACGCTGTATCTCTCAGGTACTGCACATATAAATCATTAACACATAAAGAATAAAAAGATTGATAACATTTAATTCTATATTTGCATTATGATTAATTAGTAAATTTAGATCAATATTGTGTGAACCATACATTTTCTATTCTCTATTATGGGATATTCATGTAGTTATTGTGACTGCAGACACAGGACCTGGAGCAAATCAATAACTAGGATAAAAATCACATTAACAACTAGAATATTGAGAATTTTGAGAAACTGAGAAAATTGAGAAGTTTTATGAAATGGAAATTTAGAAAATGAAGCAGACAATAATGCAAAATATTACTTTATGTACCTGTTTTTGTGTTTTACATAACTTATGGCTACTTTCTTTGGGAATATAATCATAATAAATATCTATAAAATTTAAGGCATATATCAGATTATACTGCAAGTACTATGAGTATCTATATGGTTTTGAAAATCCTAAAAGTTTCCAGACAGTGTAAAGATACTAAAGACTTTTTACTAATATTATTTTAGCTATGTGTGTATATATAGTATAGTATACTTATATAGTATATTATGCTATACTTTATACACACATAGGATATAGAGTATAGTATATTATACTATAGATATTATGTATAGTATATACTATACATACTGTATATACTATATAGTACTATATAGTGTATATACTATATACTCATAGTATATACTATGTTCTATATACTTTGTAAACAGTGTATATACTGTACTCTATGCTATGCATAGTATACAGTATATACAATATTCTATATACTCTATATACATATTGTATATACTATATTCTCTATGCTATGCATGGTATATAATATAGTCTATATAATGTATTTACATAGTATATATACTATATTCTATATACCATATATAGTATTTATACTGTACTCTATACTCATATATATGAGAGTATATACTATACACTCATAGTATATATTATATACTCTACATAGTGTATATTACTCTATACAGTATATAATATGTATAGATATTATATACTATACAGTATATACTATACCCTGATGACACTTTGATCTTGAACTTCCACTTTTAATCACACAGAACTTCACCATTTCCAAACAGAAAACTTTAACATTTTTGGGTCTATTTATTCTATCTCATCCTTCCCCTTTATCATACTCTGTATAGTATATACTCTCTATTTATGGTATATACTGTATGTACTCTAAAGTATATACTATTCATTATATTATATACTATATACTATACTCTATACTCATACTATATACTATATGCTATGCTCTATACTCATAGTACATACTATTTTGTATATAATATATAGTATACTCTATATATATACTATACATCATAGTAGCGCATATTTCATCAATTATTTAGTTGCAGTTGTATAAAAATGTTATGATGAATGCTAGAGTCCTTCCCTTTCTTTCTCAGTTTGCAGAGGCATTGGTTGCCTAGTATTCACCAAATGCGTATAAGGAGTTATTATCAAGTTAAAAAAAATTGTCATTTTTCATCAGTAATTAATTTCCACCAACTTTTCAGTAACATGAAGTGATGAAGTGTACACTACTATGGTATACTATAGTGTACAGTATACTATATACTATTTATTCCCATCATTAATGGGGTTATATACTATATACTATAGTATATATTATAGTACACTATACTATATATACACTACACTATAACACATATACACACATACTATACAAATTATACTATATACTATATAGTGTCATATACTATACCACACTGTTGATACACACATAGTTATAGTATATAGTATAGTGTGCTATAATATATAGTACAGTATTGTATATACCCAAATAGTTATAGTGTATAGTGTAGTATAGTACACTATAGTATGTATAACACATAGTTAAAATGTTAGAAAAAATTTTTAATATACACATATATGTATACACACACATATATATACACACACACATTTATATATATATATAGGTACATATATAATGTTATTTAGTTTTTATTTATATCTAAATTTGCACTATGGCTAGCCTTCATGTAACATTTTTGTGAGAAAAGGTTTTAAGAATCAGTTCTATGGTGAACTGTTTGAACTCTCTATTAACTTTTCTAATAATAGAGAACAAAATATCATAGAGATCGTAACAATCAGCTGGGAAAGAACTGATTTGAAACATAAAACATAACCAACCTAATCCATATTTAAGTGTTTTTTTTTTCAGCTAGTTATGCAGCAGGTAGAAAAGCATAGGCTCTAAGGTGTTTGTTACAAATGATTTTTTAAAGAGTATTAGTTAGACATATTATTCAAACTCAAATAGCTTGTAAAATCCATAATATTAAGTCTTTAAGTGAAGAAAGACAAATTTGATAAGTTAATGTAGTTTTTGTGTCTGATAGTTCAGTCTAATAGTAAAAACTCTACAATTAAAACATTCTGGGTCTGAATCTCAGTTTGTCAAGTATTATTTTGTGATGGTGGACAATTTGCCAAGCCTTTTTTTCTGAGTCTTAGATTTTTTTTTATCTATACAAGAGGCTTAGCAATAGCACCAGCTTCACAAAATTGTTAGCAATATTACATGGTAAATGGAAATAAAGCAGCTATTCTAATGTTTGACAGAGGAAAGAGCCCAAGTACGTTGTTAACATAGCTTTAACCAATTAGCTACCTGATGTATTCCAAAATCATATGATTCAAATTTACTTTCATAGAGTAATTACATTGCTTGTCTCTCTTCACCTTTAGTTAATTACTATCTTTATGTTTATTTCTTCCATTTTCTTGCTCCTTTTTCTCTCTAGTGCCCTTCTTACACCCACAGGCAAGGCTCCGACAAGATTACTATTGACTAAATTATGCCCTTGCCCAAATTCAGATGTTGAAGTTCTAACCCCCAGCCCACCCCAGAAGGTGATTGTAATTGGAGACAGGACCTTAATGAGGTGTGTAATGTTAGAAGAGGTAATCTGAGTGAGCCGTAATCCAATATGACCTGTGATATTTTAAGAAGAGGCAGAATCACTACAGATGCTCACTCACAGAGAGGTCATGTGAGAACATAGGGAGAAGGCAACCATCTGCAGGGCAAGGAGAGAGGCTTCAGGAAAAAATAACCCTGATGACACCTTGATCTTGGACTTCCACTCTTAAATCACACAGAACTGCATCACTTCCAAACCTAAAACTTTAACATTTTTGTGTCCATTTATTATATCTCATCCTTCCCCTTTATCATCTGATCATGTTTAGTGCATCTGATATTTTCCTTCATCTGACCATGTGTTCATCAAAAATTTTCCATGTATTAGTTTTCCATTCTACTCTTAGTCTTAATTTTTTTTTCTAATTCTGTCTACATTGAACCATGTCAGCTGTCCTGTCCAGAACACCCTTGATTTTCCTCTGACCTTTAACGAGATCAAACATAAAACTTGCTATGTTGGATGAGCCTTTTTTCAGATACCACTGCATCACTGCTAACGGTTGCAAAGGAAAGTTGTAAATATAGATGATTGTCTACTTAAAATTCCTGTCACTCAGAATTAGGTGATTTCTCATTGTTAATTTTTACTCATTAAAATTATTTTACTTAATACATAATCTAATGTGTCCTTTTCCACTTTTCTTAAGCTCCCAAATAAGAGTTGAGTTTGTCTTTTTTCTCCTTCCTTCCTTCCTTCCTTCCTTCCTTCCTTCCTTCCTTCCTTCCTTCCTTCCTTCCTTCCTTCCTCCCTCCCTCCCTCCCTCCCTCCCTCCCTCCCTCCCTCCCTCCCTCTCTTTTTTTCTTTCTCTTTTTTTTTGACAGTGTTTTGCTTGGGAAGTGGGGCCAGAGTGCAGTGGCATGATCGTAGCTCACTGTAGCCTCGACCTGCTGGGCTCAAAAGGTCCTCCCACCTTAGCCTCCAGAGTAGCTGCGAACATAGGCACCACCACACCCAGCTGATTTTTGTATTTTTGTAGAGATGGGGTTTTGCCATGTTGCCCAGGCTGGGCTCAGAATCCTGAGCTCAGGTGATGTGCCTGCCTCAGCTTCCCAACTACTGGGATTACAAGTGTGAGCTACAGCACCTGGCTAAGTTTGTCTTCTGAATAGCTTCCTCAACACACTGCATAAGACAACAGCTTGTCTATTTAAACTTACATAAGTACACACATGCACACATACATACAACAGTTGTGAATTTTGTCACAGAGCTCACAGAATTTCTATAAACTTTACGTTCTACCCATCACATTTATTTTGGTTTCTCAAGATTGTATTTTATTACCTTCCACCCTTCTCAATTTCTCTTTATGTCACCTTTATAGAGCGATTGCTCTATTGGAATGTATCCCTGGGTTTAAATGTTAACTTTTCTATGAAATCATTTATCTTATTGTTCTTTTGACACCACATACAATAACCAAGAACATGTCCTTCTCCACTTGTGTATCCAGGCCAGATACATGAAACAACACAATCTGGTTCTCTGGGCCTGGTGGAAGAGGCTAAGTCTTCTCTCCACTGGGGAGATCAGTTACTTGACTTCTTTCTTTCTTCTCTTTTTTTTTTTTTTTTGAGACGGAGTCTCGCTCTGTCGCCCAGGCTGGAGTGCAGTGGCCGGATCTCAGGTCACTGCAAGCTCCGCCTCCCGGGTTTACGCCATTCTCCTGCCTCAGCCTCCCGAGTAGCTGGGACTACAGGCGCCTGCCACCTCGCCCGGCTAGGTTTTTGTATTTTTTAGTAGAGACGGACTTCCTTATTTCATCCTGTTACTTTCAAAAGCTGACCTGGGTTACTAATTAATTGAAAAAATATAAAACTTATTTTTAGTATGTACTTTCAGAACTTTCTTCATGCGTGAAACTTTCGTTTACGTTCATCCACCTTCTCTTTATTCTGTTCTATCTTTGAGTGAAAAGTTGACTCCCATTTCACCAGAGCCAATTCCTCCATTTGTATCCTCTGTTCAATCTATTCTATCTCTGGGGATTTTGTTCCATTATTTTCTTATTCTACCATGCCATCAAAACTTTCTCCATGGAACCCTTTAACTACAAAAATTCTTATGATTTTCTAGCCTTCAAACTCATTTTCTGTTGCTACCAGTCTAATATAATATCTTCTCTCTTTCATTACAATTGACATCAAATTTCTCTCCTATCCTTTAACTCTGCTACTCTTTCATCTCATTACTCTTTTAACATTACAACAATGACTTCACAGTGGCAACTTTCATAGCATTTCCAGAAACCTCTTCCTTCTCAATTACCCAGTACCATTTTATAAAAGGTTCCACTTTTCTAGGTCTATAGTCTCTTATATAGGATTGAAAAAATTGCAGAATGCTAATGGGAGTCACGTTCTAAAAATTGCTTTCTGGGAAATAAGTAAGCTAAGGAAAGAGAATTGAAACCCACAGACTTTAAGAAAGGATGAAGATTCAGAGTTCAAAATGATGATGATTGTAAGAGAGTGTGTGTCCCATATGAATCATGTGGTGCTAGTGATGATTTCATAGAAATCATTAAAAGACAGCTAGGGCTTAAGAATACAAGAACAACAACAAAAAAAGAAAGCTGCTTAACGGATAACTCTATAAAACACTGAAGCACAAATCAGAATACATTGGTTCTGCAATAGCAAAGGAACAAAGAGTGACTGACAATCTTCCTGTTTCACAAACTATTAGAACGTGTTCATTCTTCAGAGAACTTATAATATAATTAATTGATGAGAGTCCATTTTTCAGTAATGTAAAGTATGAGAGAGTCTACACACATTTTTAGATTTTTTTCTGGGGACAGTTAATAAAAAATGCTTTCATCTTTAGATGCAGTACTGACACCTAAGAATCTACACAAAAGAAATAAAAGTGAAATTATGTAAAGGTATATGTACAGGGATGTTAATTACAGCATTTTTTTTTTTTTTTTTTTTTGAGATGGAGTCTGGCTCTGTGGCTCAGGCTGGAGTGCAGTGGTGCGATCTCAGCTCACTGCAAGCTCCGCCTCCCGGGTTCCCGCCATTCTCCTGCCTCAGCCTCTCGAGTAGCTGGGACTGCAGGCGCCGCCACCGCGCCCGGTTAATTTTTTTTTTTGTCTTTTTAGTAGAGACGGGGTTTCACCGTGGTCTCGATCTCCTGACCTCGTGATCCTCCAGCCTTGGCCTCCCAAAGTGCTGGGATTACAGGCGTGAGCCACCGCGCCCGGCCTCAGCATTATTTTTAAGTAGCAAAAATTAGAAACGGGGAACTGGTCATTAATTTAAAAAAATAGACAAAGCATAGTGTATACACTGGGAAAGTACATGCCATCAAAATTACACAGCCATTAAAAATATAAATTTCTATTATTCCAGTTTAACTAGAAGAGTTCTCTAAGTCATTATTTTTTTCTTTTCTTTTTTTTTTTTTTTTTTTTTTTTGGGGCGGGGTTTTTTTTTTTTTTGAGACGGAGTCTCTGTCGCCCAAGCTGGAGTGCGGTGGCGCAATCTCGGTTCACTGCAAGCTCCGCCTCCCAGGTTCACGTCATTCTCCTGCCTCAGCCTCCCTAGTTGCTGGGACTACAGGCCCCGCCAACACGCCCAGTTAATTTTTGTATTTTTAGTAGAGACGGGGTTTCACCGTGTTAGCCAGGATGGTCTGGATCTCCTGACCTCGTGATCGGCCTGCCTCAGCCTCCCAAAGTGCAGGGATTACAGGCGTGAGCCACCACGCCTGGCCCCTCATTTTTAAGTTGAAAAGTCATTTTTAAGTTAAAAAAGTAACGTATATCAAAAGTTGTGTATCATTTTAATAGTTTTTTTAAAAGGAAGGATGCTTACTATATGTGATGGTCAATTTTGCATGTCAGCTTGACTGCGTCACAGGGTTCCCAGACATTTGGCCAAAATTTATTGTATATCTGTGAGGGCATTTCTGGATAAAAATAACATTTGAATTGATAGGCTGAGAAAAACAGCTTGCCCTCCCTAATGTGGTTGGACCTCATCTAGTCTGTTGATGGCCTCGGTGGAACAAAAATGCTGACCATCCCATGAACAGAAAGGAACTCTGCAGACTGCCTTGAGCTGGGACCTTGGTTCTTTCCTGCCTTTAGACTTGAACTGAAATTCTGGCTTTTTCTGGGTCTTGAGGCTGCCAGCATTGGGACATTAACTACGCCACGGGCTCTTCTGGGTCTCCAGTTTGCCAACTTCTCTTTGTGGACTTGTCTGTCTTTGTATATGTACATCTTATTGGTTCTGTTTCTTTGGAGAACCCTGACCAATATAAAGTTGATTTAATCACCCAAGGCATTGAATTCACACAAATTAGAGATTTTAACCAAAATTAATTTTCTATAATTCCAAGTAAGTAAGTTACCACAAGGAACAGGGAAGCCTCAGGAAAAGGAACACAGCTCTCCAGGTGCTTCCTTATGACGTTGAGTACATTTTATTGCCAAAATTAAATTGTGTGCCCCATGTAATAACTGTGGCCACATAAATTAAACACACATACACACACACACACACACACAACGTATTTCAGTCAAGTAACATCTCCATTTTTCTCAGATGGTAACACAGCTTCCATGACATTTTCCAGAAGCCATGCCTAGCCAATGTCACCAACTTGTTTGACAGGAAGTGTGTCATTATCATGCTTACAAGCAGCATGGATCAGGTCGCCTGTCTGTCTTCTTTCCTGCAGAAGTGAATGCCCTCCCATCATTGAGGACAGGTGGCAGAGCTGCTGCTTTCAACATTTATTTTCCAAGTGCTGATATGCATGATCCCATAGGTAGCTGAAGGAGGGGCAAGCAAAATAAATAAGTAAATAAATAATAAAGCTTTATGAAAAAGAAAGACAAGTTATAGGATAAGGCTTCATTTGTGTAAAATATTTATATAATGAACTATATATGCATTTTTAAATGTGTCACCCATTACACTTGTTACAGAGCCTTGCATATTATGGGTACTCAGTGTGTATGTATGGAAAGAGTGCTTATATCTACTGTTAAAATAATACATGAAACAATCAAAAACTGTATGTCATATATGATAATATAACATTATTTCAAAATTAAATGTTGGCCGTATACCCCATGTAAATAATTCTGTTGGAAAAACTTTGCCGAACTAGGTTAGACTGAGTAGAAAACATTTCACAAAAATATTATGTGGTTTTTATTTACCCATGAACATTAATGGAGGGCTGAAAGATAACACAAAATATCAATCCCCATTTCAAAAATTGCTGGGGAAATGTGCTATGAATATTGAAATCATGAGCTTTTTTATTCTTCTACTTCTCCTAATGCACATGCAAATCTCATCTTTGACTCACATTGTGAGTATTCACTACTCTCAACTGATTTTTCTCAAACAGTAAAAATCTAAAGGTGATATTTTTGGTTAAGGGTGTTATGAGAAAATTGAAATACTTTTTATACGATCAGATAAAATAAGAGGAAATCAGGCAAATATAAAGTTTAATAAAGTTTAGTAAAGCAATGTTCCTCTAAAGTTTAACTCTTAAGCTTACAGTTTAGGAAGGAAAAATGATTTTCAAAGTTTGCAAGAAAAACAGGTGCAACAGTATGGGAGTTTGTCTCTTTCTTCCTCCTCCTCCTCCTCCTCCTCCTTCTCTTTCTCTTATTTCTCTCCTGCTTATTATGCTGTTGCTCCTCTATCCTCCAGCATTCTTGATTATCTATTGTTGTGAGAAAAATATCCTATCAAATTTGATGAATAAATAATAGTAACATCTCTAATTTATGTCTTTTTTTTCACTGTAAGAAAATTGGCTGGCAGATTTTTATTTTAGATACCTTATTTTTGATCATCTATAATATGGCACACAATGAATGTACCTAATTAAGTGAACCAAAATGTTATCAACAAGATATAGTGAGGAGTTTTTAATGATACTATTTCATGAAATATACTTCCTGTACCCTACATCTCATTGAAATGTAAGTAAAGTTTTCAGTGAGTATATCATTCTACCTAGAACTATTTTGGGTTTTTTTTGAGCTGGATTTAATGTGGTTACGAATTTATTGCTTGTAAAACATATTTGTAATTCCTGGAATTATTTCATTAATGTATACAGGTAATTTTCCAAAATAGTAAACGATTTGCATGTCTATTGGGAAATATTATGGAGGAAACTGTATTTTGAAACCAGAGGGTAGAAAATTTAAGAGTGAATTAGATAGAATATATTATTCTCTCATAGTATGCTTTTATACTTGGGCGTTTGCCTTATTTGAACGCAGTTTTAACACTCAGCAGTCTAGGCGTGGTTGAAATATGGCTACTGGGATTGGTCAACACTTAGCTTTTATTGCAGACGCACACTACTAAGTTAGGTTTTCACTTTCATCTGCCTGTTAAGCTAGGTTGCAGTTTGTCCGCAAGGACTCAAATATAGAAATACAGAGGCTTTCTCATGCCACATTTAGTTTACTTTAACAACACCATAAAATAAAAGCTCCAAAAAAGTAGTTTCTTTTCTATCTTGTCCATAAATGTTTCCTCTTTGTCTGGAACACTACTTGACTATAGTTGTACCTTGATCCATAAATGTATGAGTAAATATATACAAATACATAGATGAACAAATAAATTAATGAATATATATTTCATATCATATGACACATGCTATGTGTAAAAGAACATAAGCATAGGTGGTGTTTTCTTGTTTATAGAAATGGTGCATTTGCATTTTATATATAAAATATTGTTTGCAATATTTTGATTTGCAATTTGCTGTCATATTTTCATTAATATGGTCTGTAATATTTACAAAATAGAACATTTTGAGCGTTTCCTGTTTAGCATATGCTTTTCTGACTCATGTCACAGAACCTCAGCACACGTCTGATTTCAACACAGCTATGGTGGAACTCCCTTGTAGGCCAACTCTTTTCCCAACTGAAAAGTGCTGTGTGAGATTTCTTGGGTTTTTTTTTTTTTGCCTGACGTATTTTTCTAAAGCTGAACAAGACCATTCATACTGCCTGAGGATGCCAGGTAGGAGTTCAAAGATGTTAAAAACACAGGTGATAACCTTATCCAGTAGGAATGGAAGTCAATGGATAAATGCTTCAACCTTTTAGTCCTTCTCAGGACAATTCTCAGGTCTATTCTACACAGTTCTTGTCCCCAGAGGAATTTAATCCCAGATAATCACACCAATAACAGTATCAATCATCTCTCCTTCATTGTATTTTTTCTTCCTTTCCTCTTTATTATAAATTGTCCTCCTTTCCTCTCTGTCTTCCTGCCCTCCAGTGATGTGTTAGTATCATTCCCAACACATACTTGCACTCAAGTCATTATTCCAAGCATTGCTCCTAGGAACACAAACTAAGAAATAGCATAAAAATATTCATGCAGACTGATTAAAGTTTTGCTACTTTCAAAATATGAAGGTAGTGTGTGGATATTTTGCAGCAGCAGCTATTTTGATTTTGATATTATGGGACATCTGAAGGGTAGTCAAAATTTAGTTTGGTTTAACACTTACTTAACTGAGTTTTTAATCAGGTGTCTGGCACTGTTCAAAGTGTAGAAGGAACATAAGTAAAAGATAATCTGCTTTTCAAAAGTCTAAGAAGGAAAAGAGGATGGACTTTTTGTTTTTTGTTTTTTTTTTGAGATGGAGTCTCCCTCTGTTGCCCAGGCTGGAGTGCAGTGGTGTAATCTCAGCTCACTGCAAGCCTCGCCTCCCGGGTTCACCATTCTCCTGCCTCAGTCTCCTGAGTAGCTGGGACTACAGGCACCCGCCACCACGCCCTGCTAACTTTTTGTATTTTTAGTAGAGACGGGGTTTCACCGTTTTAGCCAGGATGGTCTCCATCTCCTGACCTCATGATCCGCCCACCTTGGCCGCCCAAAGTGCTGAGATTACAGGCCTGAGGCACTGCACCCAGCCAGGATGGACTATTTTTTAGCAGAAATGCTGGAAATCATGGCGATGTGAGAAAATCGTGTTGTAAATTATTATTTAACTGATTATTAACATAGGTGGAGAGAATTCAAATAAAACATTTCTACTTATAGCTCATACGTTTCAGAACACAATGACGCTGAGGTTCAGGGGAATGATACGCTCATAGTTGTAAATACTGCTTCACACTATTGAGGGCTACAATAACATTTAATTAATTTAATGTAATTTTAAGTAAATGTCAATTATAATGTAAATTTTAATTTTTAATTAAATGTTATTGTAGCCCTCAATAGTGTGGATTTTTATGATGCTAATTTTTTAATTAGAAAAAGGGATTGAATTCTTAGATTATTTGTTTAATGATGTATTTTTATTTGAGACATACTTCAGTCTAGATCCAGAGACATGCTTCAGTCTAGATCCAGGTTTTCTCACTTCAAATACATTTTCTCTCAAGTGTAATTATTATCTTAAGGAAGATATCTTGCTAAGGCTGGTTTCTATCACATGTGGTTGACAGCTCTCCATAGATCCCTTAGATGACCACATACGAGAGTATGTGACAGACACACTTACGGGACACCGGTTTCACTTTTATTATATCCTTAGGATGTTCATGCCTATTTTTG
The DNA here is from genome assembly GCF_003255815.1 of Theropithecus gelada. Classification (NCBI taxonomy): domain Eukaryota; kingdom Metazoa; phylum Chordata; class Mammalia; order Primates; family Cercopithecidae; genus Theropithecus; species Theropithecus gelada. The sequence goes on along the minus strand of NC_037670.1, from coordinate 41,347,731 downwards.
AATAGCTTGCCTTACTGCCCTTTCCGAATCTCTAAAACACAGACACTTTGCCCCAACTTGTTCTGTCTTCTACTACACTCCATCCCTTTGATATTGTAAGCACTTCGAATCATGTTTCAAACTTTCCTTTTCTTAAATTTCACTTCAAATTTCCATTGCGTTTTCATAGCCTCAGTCTACTTTAGATTTTTTCCTCTTTCTTCCTGATTTGAAAAACCCACAGGACTCCCTTATCTGGTTTTTTCTTTCTTGTGTACTATAGATTATCCCCCTTCCTCGTTTACCCTGATCTTTTGGAGAAAACTCAGATGTAATATTTTACACATTTGAGAAATAAAAAGCTTTAAATGCTGTTTCTGATTGTTCTCAGTGCAACGTATTGCTCTTATATGTATGGATTTAATACATTTAAATGTATTTTTCTCTAGTGATTATTTTTACCTATAACATAAACACTAATTTTACCAAATAAGCCACTGATTCTGAGTCAAGTTATTACTGATAATAATACTTTAAAACATTCAATTAGTTTTGAAAAATACTTATCAATATCATTGAAATAACCTTCATCTAACTTTTCAAGGGTAGAATTTATTTTTTAGCTTTATACTGAAAGTACAAATTTATATACTACAATGTCATCGTCTTTTTTGGAGATAAGGACGGCAGCGTTTTTAGAAATACAGCACATGGACTAATTGTTGGCAACATTTCTTCTTGGACTAATATCTTATTCTCATCAGAGCAAGATTGAGAAAGCTTAGGTCATCGTTTATTTCCCAAAGGTCAGTATTTCCAACTGCAGATGCATTTCTGAGACTAACAAGACTAAGAAAGAACTTCACAGGCATGGCACACTTCCAGAGTGTTCTTTCTACACTCCCACAAAAATTATTTCTCATTCCACTTAGTAGAATGTGACCCATCGATGACTTTTATAATGTTGTTGTCCTTTCTGTGTGCATACTATGCAAGAGTTGGCAGTACCTCTACTTTTTGTTTTCATTCCAGAATTATTTTCCAAAGTACCGTAATAAGTTTATCATCTGAATATTTAAAATTATACACTTAAATTTTTCTTTCATCTATACATTTGTTTATTCCACAAATATTTATTCAACTCCTACCATTTGCCATGCATTGCAAATATCTGTAAATTGGTTGTTAGGCACTTTTTAATCTTTTTATGGGAAACTATAGAATAGCAATTGAGTAAGAAGATGGAAAATAAGAAGGAAGAAAAATTAGAAATGAATTAGTCCAATCCTTTCTATATTTGTTGTTGTTGTTGTAACATTGTATTAATAAAGCCCATGTTAAGTAACTTGTTCAAAGTCAGTATAGGGATTTACCAGAAAAATAGCAAAGGGGACGCCACATCTCCTAATTCTTCATTCAATGTATTTTCCAATAATCCAACACTTTCTAAACTCATAGTTAGATTAAGTCAATATCAATACCATTATTTTAAAAATTAATTCATTCATACAACAAATATTTAGTGAATGCCTACTGTGTGACAACAACTAATTTATTAACACAGCATACAAACAAAATAACATTATCACTGCAACTATTAAATACATGAATTATACTGTGTGTCAAATGGTTTTCTGTACCATGGAAAACGAAAGGGAACAGATTAAGGGGGATTGGCCTGCAAGGAATGAGTTTGGGGACTACTGAAATTTGAAAAAGGTAGTCTATGAACTTCATCTAAGCAGTATCATTTCAGTGAAGAATTGAAGGAGATAAAAAGTTGAGTAAGTGGACATTTTGGGGAACAACACCTCAGTACAGGAAAAAGGCAGTGCAAAGTCTTCAAACTGTGCCAGAGGAACAGACACACGGAAGCCAATGTAGCTGGAGCTGAGACAGTGAGTCATGGAAGACAAAGTTGAAGAAGGAGTGGGTAACCCGGAAGCCTATGGGTCATCGGAAAGATCTGTGTTTTTACCTGGATAGAATTGAGAACTACCGCAAGGTTTAAAGCCAAGGACTCACATGACTTACATCACCTTATTTATTGAAAACACCTTGTAAAGGCGCGACATTGAAAGAAGGTCAGCCCATCTGGTGGCTCATCCAGTAACCCAAGCTCAAGTCAGGGAAGTCAGATTAGTTACTACATCTTATGGGGAGTACGGAGGCAAGAAAACAGTTTCTTTCAGAAAAATTATGGTATAAGAACTCATTTCTGTCACTACAAAGGCAAAGACCCTAGCAGCATCCCAGGTTTCAAATATGAAAAATGAGACTTTCCAAAAAGTGAAGTAGTGAGTAAAATGACTTCCAGATAGATGTGACTTTCATGGGGGACAGTACTAGATGTAGGTCTAAGGTCAGAATGGTTCTTCACAGCTCTGGTCTTGCAACAAATTGCTCAGAAAGGGGAGTTGTATGAAAAACTTCAGACTCCTTTTATTTACTTAAGAATATTGTCCCTAAAGTTGATATATATATAGAATATATATAGAATGTATAATATATATCGTATATTATATAGAATCTATATATATTCTATATATATATCAACTTTAGGGACAATATTCTAAAGTAAGTAAATAAAAAATATACATATTCTAAATTGCATCTGGGTTCTAAATGCATCTGGGTTCATGGATTTCAGATATATGTATATATCTCTCTCAACTTTAGGGACAATATTATATATATATATATCAACTTTAGGGACTCTATATATATGTGTGTATATATATATATGAAACCCATGAACCCAGATGCATTTTAGAATTTAGAAATTTGGAAATACTTTCGGTAGCAATATGCATATCTACTGTGTATTATATAACTATTCTAGGGAAGTCTGCAATCAAGCACAGCTTTATGTTCACAGCAAATCCTATGAATATTCACACTAAGTGGGTAAGAAAAACTATAAATAATCTCAAATCTATGTATTCACTAAATGAATGCAGAGCAGATCAAATTTTACTGCCCATCGAGGAATAAAAACATTCAATTTTTTAGAGGGTTTTGGATTTTGTAATCACAGATAAGTGATTAAGCGCTTGTATTTTATCAGATATTTTATCTCAGTTGCTGCAAATGTATAGTCACTTTAACCTAGCACTAGCTTAATTAAAGAATACAAATGTACATTGTAGGGTTAAGCCTTAAGTTCATGCTCAGTGTTATGCATGGTCTTGACATCTGGTGAATGCAGGCTGCCTAAAGAATTAGAAAGCAGTTTAAAACTTCTTTGAATAGAAATACTTTGAGAAGACTAAGATTTAGTTTGTCAAGCCTACAATGAGACTAACTGTATAGAAAAGCTTCAGCTCTTTGATTTTTATCTGACCTGTGTTTGAATATTGGCTGAGTTGGAAAAAAGATATTGACTATCCTTAATTTGCATCTGATCAACAGTTGAATAATGAAATATACATAAAATACACAGGATATGCTCAATTGAAACTTACTCAAAACGTGGTAGTTTGTAAAAGAATATGTTTCTGGAAGAATGAGAAACATAAAACACATACAGACATGTTAGGATATTTTTTTAATGATGTCCAAAAAATGATTCACAATGTATTTTGTGTTGCCGTAATTTTATAATACTGGAGACACTTGCTTTCTATCATTTTTAAAATACATTATTCTAAAGCCTCTGAAACAGAGAAACTTCAGTCGCTTCCACAAAAGTATAACTCACTTGATAATTAGATTTATTGAGGAAAAGAAGCTATTATACATGTTTAATATTTTATGTTCTGGGCTACATTGCTATTAAATCTAAATATTTGGAAGGTAGATTCATAAAATATGGGTGTGATGAAATATTTATTCTATGAACACTTTCTACCAGTTTATTTTGGTAAATGATGAGTTACTCCAATTATTTTTACTTTTCAAATAGAACACTTTTATTAATATTGTAAGCAGCAAAACATTCAACTGGAATTTCTTTTTCTTTACCTATTCTTATATGAAATACAGAAAAAAGATGACTTTTTCTTATACAACTGGAACAATTATGAATTTTTTTCTTCTGCTACATAAATTTAAGGTATTTTTCAAAGCCCATCCTTTTCAGCAAGAAAACAGTCTCAAATTTAGTAATGTTTAAAATCTTCCTAATATTCCTTAAGTCCTTGGGAAGAAAAGACAATTAAAAACATTATGAAAGATAAATATTAGCATATATTTAAAATCTATCTTTGCCTGCATTTGTCTCAAGGTAATTGTATTGTTTTAACATTTTTTAAGACACTCTCATATTTATTGCAACACTACTCACGATAGCCAAAATGTGAAATCAACCCAAGCATCCATCAATGAATGATTAGATTTTAAAATGTGATGTATATACACAATGGCAAAACATGAATGAGCTTAGAGAACATTAAGTGGGATAAGGCCAGGAGCAAAAGGACAAATGCTGCATGATCTCACTCGTATGGAGAATTTTTAAAAAATTGATCTTGTAGAAGTAAGGAGTAGAATAGTGGTTATCAGAGTCTGGAGAGAGTTAGGGAAGAAATCGGTCCCATAGTACAAAGGTACTGTTGGATAGGAGGAATAAGTTCTAGTGTTCTATTGCACAATAGGGTGACTATAGTTAATCATATATTGTATATTTCAAAAGAGCTAAAAGAGAGGATTCTGCATGTTCTCACCACAAACAAGTGTTTAAGGTGATAGCTATCCTAATTACCCTGATTTGATCATTATACAACGTATACATATATGTAAAATATCACAATGTATCATAAGTATGTATGATTATTCATCAATTAAAAACATTGACACTTTAAAAAATTAAAAATACATTTTTTTGGTTCTCAAGCAGATGTGAGGGTTATGTCTAATATCTTTAAACACATCTTGGCTTTAAACATGTTTACCAACTATGACTTCTTATTTATTCTCAGATTTTTCAAGTTTCTTCCTTTTTCATCTAACCTTTTGCCCTCTCTATTGACACTGGTCTTTGAAAAGTTTGTATAAGAATACCAAGAGCATTTTTATATGAGTTCTGCCAACTTCATTTTGTAGTCTAGAAGTTATGTATCACGTATTTAAAAGTGCTTGAAAATAGCTGATGCATCCTTTTTTTCAAGATGATGCTAAAAGTCCCATCTAATTTAATGGTTGGAACAGTTCTTTTCAAGTTATGTTGTAAAAATATTCATTAACATTGATGGAGAGTACTACTCAAACAGCAAAAATGTGTCTGTAAAAGCTTATTAAAATTCAGAGGCTCAAATAATGTAAGAATTCAAAATCTTTAGTAAAATTCAACTGCAGAGGTTCTATCAGCTGCACATTTCAAAATGGAATTTGTTACAAATATGATTCATTTCTGAGTAACAATTTGTTTATCGTGGTTTTAAATATAAAAGGTTTTCACGTTAAAATTGACATTTGCAAAATGGTCCTTAATTTGCATAGGTTATAAAGCTAATGTGAAATTGAGATGGTCTTACTTAGTTCATAAGTGTAACCTAGCATGTTATTTAAAATTATTTTTCACTAAGATATTTTATTTGGGCCGTAAAAATAATATTGCACACTTTATATAACTCGAATAAATTTGTGATAAACTGTGAAGTCTCCATATAATTCTTCCCGCCAAAATGCTATTTTCAAAATTTGAAATATCTTTTAAAGTATATATTATGCATTTTATTTTTAAGAAAATTATTTTTAATTGTGTTTTAATATTTGCACATCTACTTCTCATGTCCTGAATACATGTAAATATATATGTGTTTTATTATTGCTGGGGAAAACTATACTTTATTGTTATGTATTAAAAATCTTGTACTTAATTAAAATTTGTTCTTTTTATAAAGTACTTTTATGTATTTGGAACAGAAAACTAACTCATTGTGTAAGTTTTTTTTGCCATATTGAAGCAAATTTTCTTTTTATATGCATATTAAAAAGAATATGCATATTAAAAAGAATATGCATATTAAAAAGAAAATTTGCTTCAATATGGCAAAAAAATCTTAAGACAGTAAGTACATATTATGTATTTTATTTTTAAGAAAATTATTTTTAATTGTGTTTTAATATTTGCATATCTACTTCTCATGTCCTGAATACATGTAAATATATATGTGTTTTATTACTGCTGGGGAAAATTAAAATTTGTTTTAAATTTGAATTAAAAATTTGAATTAAAATTTGTTCTTTTTATAAAGTAAGAAACACCAATCTCTGTGCTGTTTCATCTTACAAGGACACTAATTCCATTGTCTCAAAAGCCCATCTGTATTAGTCCATTCTCATGCTGCTAATAAAGACATACCCGACACTGAGTAATTTATACAGTAAAGTGGTTACATGGACTTACAGTTCCACATGGCTAGGGAGGCCTCACAATCATGGCAGAAGAGGAAGGAAGAGCAAGGGACATCTTACATGGCGGCAGGCAAGAGGGCGTATGCAGCGGAACTCCACTTTGTAAACCATCAGATCTCATTAAGACTTATTCATTATCACGAGAATAGCATGGCAAAAACCCACACTCATGATTCAGTCACCTCCCACCAGGTCCCTCCTTAGACATGTGGGAATTATTACAATTCAGGTGAGATTTGGGTGGAGACACAGAGCCAAGCCATATTTAACATCTTATTTGACCGTATTTAACATCAATTACTTTCTTACTCAAAATGCAGCCACACTGCATTTTAGGACTTTCACACATGAACTTTGGGGATGGAGGAGGTACACATACAAACAGTGCCTAAATATTATCAATTCGAAAAACAATACAGTAATTTAAAAAATATATTCCCACAATAGCATTTTTTATTACTTAGGTTTCCATTAATTTTCTCTATTGTTTATATTGCCATCACTTAGAAAATTGGAACATAGATTACCCTTATATTACATTTCCCAACTTCAAGTTTGTGTCTAATTTCTACACTCTCATTGTTGTGATGAAATTTTAATATAACTCTACTAAGGGCACTGATTTCACTAATCTTTTGCCCATTTTTAATATACTTATATATTAATAATGTTATAATCTATCTATAGCAGACATTATTAAAACACAGCCAAAGAGAACTCAAAACCTAATGATCTGATTGATAAAATATATGTGTAAAGAGCAGTAATCTAATCATCTGTGTTAGTCTGATAGGGCTGCCACAACAAAATACCATGGATGGGATAGCTTAAAAACAGAAATTATTTTCTCACATTTTTTTTTTTTTTTTTTGAAATGGAGTCTCGCTCTGTCACCCAGGCTGGAGTGCAGTGGCATGATCTCGGCTCACTGCAATCTCCACCTCCTGGGTTCATGCCATTCTCCTGCCTCAGCCTCCCAAGTAGCTGGGACTACAGGCACCTGCCACCATGCCCAGCTAATTTTTTGTATTTTTAGTAGAGATGGGGTTTCACCATGTTAGCCAGGATGGTCTTGATCTCCTGACCTCATGATCTGCCTGCCTCAGCCTTCCAAAGTGCTGGGATTACATGTATGAGCCACCATGCCCGGCTGTTTTCTCACATTTCTTTAGGCCAGAAGTTGAAGATCAAGATTCCATCAGGGTTGATTTCTCATGAGGGCTCTCTTCTTGGCTTTCAGACGCGTGCCTTCTCACCATGTCCCCACATGGCCTTTTCTCTGTGCACTTGGAGAGAGAGAGAGAAGAAAAGAGAAAAGAGAAAGAGAGAGAGAGAAAACTCATTTACTGCTGGTGAGAATGCAAAATAATTGTCACTTTGGGAGACAATTTGACAGTTTCTTATAAAACTAAGCATACTGTTAACACACAAGCCAGCAATCATGCTCTTTGGTCTCTACCTAGAGGAGCTGAAAACTTATGTCTGCACAAAAGCCTACATGCTGATAATTATAGCTTTGTTTATAATTGCCATTACTTGGTTGAAGCAACCAAGATGTCCTTCAGTAAGCAAATGAATGAACAAACTGTGGTGCATCCTAACAATGGAACATTCTTCAGCACTAAAAGGACATGAGCTATAAAGCCATGAAAAGACATGGAGTAATCTTAAGTGCATATGACAAAGTTAAAGAAGATAACCTGAAAGGCTCCACACTATATGATTCCAACCATGTGACATCCTGGAAAAATCAAAAACATAAAGACACTAAAAAGATCAGTAGTCACTAGGGTTTGGATTGGGAGAGAGGAAAGAGAGATGGCTATGCAGAGCACAGAAGATTTTTAGGGCATTAAAAATCCTCTGTATGATACATAATAATGGGTTCATGTCATTATATCTTTCTCCAACCCTGTAAAATGTCTAACACCAAGAATGAACACAATGTAAACTCTAGTTGACAATGGTGTGTCAATGTAGGTTCATCAGCTGCAACAAGCATACCACTGTAGTGGGGGATATTGGTCATGATGGAGGTTATGCATGTGCTGAGACAGGGGAAATATAGGAACTCTGTACTTTCCTCTCAATTTTGATGTGAACCTAAAACTGCTCTGAAAAACAAAACTTTTTAAAAAATAGTTGAAGTACTGAGAATATAATTTGAGAATCATATTGTCTCTGGGTATACGGTTCCTACTTAGAATTCAGCACTGTATTTGCTTTCTCCAGAGCTGCATCACTGATCATGGCTAGCTTGTTATTTACTATGACACATAGCTGTGTTTCTGTCACACTTGCGCATATTGTATTTTTGCATTTTAAAATTATTTTCCTCTCTAGTTATATTTCCTTCATCTTATCTTTAATGCATCTTGTTCTGTGTGTCTTTCTATTCTTAGAGGTCATTTTAAATTGTTACCATACCCTCTTAGTTTTAAGCCACATCCTTTTTATCTCTTGCTCTTTAATGTTATCTGAAGTTAAGGAGCACAGTTGATATTCTATTACCTTGATTTCAGAGTTTTTTCAGTTAAATGATTCACAGCTTAACACTGACCACACATTTCTAAAAAACAAAAAAAAAATGTAATTGATGCAGTAATCATTCTGATTCAGTTTAATTGACTACAGCATAGAACTTAAACTCATGTTTTTGTCTAAAGAGTTCTAAATTTTTTTCAATGACTCCACACTGATGAAGTAAGTCCAGTTTACTTTTGTTCTGATATTTGCCATTGTCTATTATTTGAACCCAATGTGTTTTTCAAGTTTACCTCTCACCACTTTTCTAGTCTATGAAGACTGGATGGCGACAAGTTGATGGAGAAAAGAAATTAAAGTGGAATATATAAAACCAAGAATTTCTTTCATTAATGCATGCATTCACACATTCACTCAATATTTATTAATCATCTGCTATATGCTAGACATTTTGCAGGCCTTAGAGACAAAAGAATGTAATGACATGATTAAGTTATGTTTTGGATGTAAATAATTGGAAATGCAGTTTGGTTTACACTGTAGAGAGAGTGACCAGAAATATCTAACCTAGGGAATTACACATGAATGGAAGTTAGTTAGAAGGGGATAGAGTATAAGAGTGAGTGGAAAAAAGGAATAACATGAACAACAGATTGGAGGAAAAAGAGAAAATGCCCCATCTTTAAAACTGAAAGAAAATTTTAGTATCTAGTGAAGAGTGCCATGAGATGGAATAGGAAAGGTCAGCTTCATGAACTCAGTTAAGAATTCAGAATGTGGAACAAGAGCATCTATGTAAATGGTTGTGCCATATACTGAGATTAATAGCACAAAAAGAAAATCTTCTTCAGATGGGGATGATGTTTACTTTAGTTTGGACAACGTAAAATGAAGATGAAGTCATTATTTCAACTGGAGATGTCAACTAGCTTATTAACTACATGGGTCTGGTATTTGATCTAGATTAGAGATAAAGATTTGGGACTTACCATCAAGCTGCTAATAAAAGCTATGCTAGTGGAGGAGATGCCACAGTCAATGTTCTTGAATTTCTCATGTCATATCAAAGTCTAGAGGTCAGCAGAACAAGACTGGAAAGTTCTGTCAGGGGTCCAGGCCTCATGATACTTCTGTATTTTATTGCCCATTGAACGTGGCCATTGCATTGGACATTGTGATGCACCATTGAGATCTCCACTATTGAACGACTTTTTTTTTTTTCCTGGTTGTTGAGCTATCACCCCCATAAGGGGTTGTTTCAGCTGCAAAGAGCTTCCTCTTCCCGGGTCACATGTCTTCCCAGGGCAACCCACAGCCAGTGAATAAACAATATAAGAGTATAAAGCCGTGACCACTTCAAACCACCATGAAACTGTTCTGAAGGGCAACTTCAAATCCACATATCTCCAGAGCCTGCGAGGGATTATCATGGGCCTCCATATCTGTTCGACTTCTTCCTCTGTCCAGTCCTGTTTCTTTCCCCACGTTCTACTGAGTGATATAATAAGCCCTATTAATAAATATCCTGCATGCCAAACTCCATTTCAGTGTCTGCTCCGGGAAAACTCAACCTGTGATTTCTGAAGTCCAAGATGGCTCCTCCAGCTACTAAAATTAGGTCCAAATTCTAATCAGTAAGAAGGAATAAAAAAGGGATAATAGCTGAACTCTTTCCTTCTACATTTGAACAATTCCAAAGATTATATAAACATATAGCCTAGTGTCCAGAACTTAGTTTCGAGACTGCAGCTAGCTGAAAACTAGACTGAAAAAAGTAATTTTAATTTTGATTGACCATGTACCCAGATAGAATTATCTCTGTGATATCTCTTTCCCTTTCTTCATTATCAAAAAATGTCTTAAGCCCTTGTCAGTCATCTGAGTGATGTTTGTAAAGTCAAGCTGTGAATCGAAAGGGTGGGAAAAAAAATGAGGAGAGTCTACCTTGTATCAGTGGCTAAATACTGTTATTTTTCCAAAGGAAAATATGACAGTTTCTTATTCAGCTAAGAATTTCTGATATTGAGTCCAATCTTTGGTTTATTTTAAAAATAAGGTATTTAGCTGTGTACAGATTAGGTTTTACAAATTGCATTAATGACTTACATTAATATAATTTTACTCATTCTTTAGCATCTATGTACCAGTTGTGATCCTATGCATTACAATAGCTTCAAAAGCTTTGCCTGAGTGATTTTAGAACACATAGATTCACTTTGAACTCAGGTTTGCCATTGTTGAAAGGGAAATGATATTTCTCTCAGAACATTTACTGCTGTGCATGATTATGTTTTATGCCTCAGCCATGCTCTATCCCATGAGGGACAAAAAAGCCAGTGGAAGAGATAACATATAAATATATGAGTAGTTAACTAACAGATGTCATCACGTAATAGCCCAATTTGCGACACATTTACACTGAGGTTTGTGTCTTTATCAGGAACTTATGAATGTCTAAATTTGCATACTTTTCATACAAAAATAAGCCCATATCAAAATATGCCCAGGTCTCTGATGCCAAAGGATGTATTTTTCATTTGAACTCATTTGAACATATTCCACCTACTGAGACTGATTTGTGCTTTTAACAAAACACTTAATTTTCCTCTACTGCTATCTAAGAGATACGAGGAGACCAGCTTATGAATCCAAACTGTTATGCTATATATACTCGCAATGAGATCAATCACCAATTTTGCATATACATATATATATACACATACACACACACATATAGACACACACACACACACACACACACACACATACTTTTCATTTTCCTCTACTGCTATCTAACAGATACCAGGAGACCAGCTTATCAATCCAAACTGTTGGGTTACATATACTCACAAAGAGATCAATCACCAATTATATATACATATATATATTTATATATATATATACACACCCACGTATAAACAGACACACACACAAAAAAACTTTTCATTTTCCTCTACTGCTATCTAACAGATAACAGCAGAACAGCTTATTAATCCAGACTGATATGCCAGATATACTCGCAATGAGATCAATCACCAATTATACCTATGTGTGTGGATAGATAGATAGATGTGGTTATATTTGGAGGGTTCATTATTCAGCTTACCACATTATGTAAGGCACATGATAATCTAATAATCTAAAAGTAATAGCATATCCTGGGAAAATATATTTCCTTCTTTCTTTTTTTTTTTTTTTGAGACAGTCTCGCTCTGTGTCCCAGGCTGGAGTGCAGTGGTGCAATCTCGACTCACTGCAAGCTCCGCCTCCCGGGTTCCCTTCATTCTCCTGCCTCAGCCTCCCGAGTAGCTGGGACTACAGGCGGTGCCACCACGCCCAGCTGATTTTTTATATTTTTAGTAGAGATGGGGTTTCACCGTGTTAGCCAGGATGGTCTTGATCTCCTGACCTCGTGATCTGCCTGCCTCAGCCTCTCAAAGTGCTGGGATTTCAGGCGTGAGCCACCGCACCCGGCCGGAAAGAGGTATTTGTTTATCAATATCCCAGGATCCTCTATTACTTTTTCCAAACGTTACTGTCTTTGCATTTTTGACGCACATGTTTCTTGATGTTGACTTAACCTCCCGATAATCTGCTTTCATCTTTATATTTCTACTCTTTTGTCCATGGGCACACATTTGCTAGGTGGTGTCCTTGACACAATAATGCTGTAACCTGGAGATGCTCACATAGTTATCAGTTATGAGAGATTTGTAAGTAAAGGAAGTGACAGTCCCTCAGGGTGGAAACCCAGTCTCTGTTTTTTATGTATTTATAAAAACATGTTTTTCTAAACGTGCTCCTTTCAGTCTGCAAGTTTCAGTGTGCTCCTTTCAGTTTGAAAGTTCTCGACTATTAAAATTTTTTCTTGCAATTTCCTTTTTATACACAAGATAAAGGAAAAAATGCATAGAAAAAAAGTTTTAGATTATTGTGTGTATTACATAATGTGGTACGTTGAATAATGAACCCTCTAAATATAACCACATCCTAATCCGTGGAACCTGTGAGTATTATCTTACAAGGCCTAAAAAGGGTTTGGAGATCTGATTAAATTAACAATCCTTAGTTAAGGTGATTATTCTGAATTATCCAAATGGGCAGGCCCTTAAATGCAATCACATGTATCCATATAAGAAAGAGATTTAATACAGGCTACAGAAGAAGAAAACCACATGAAGGAATCAGAGGGAAACAATCAGAGAGAGAAGCTATGCTACTGACTTGGAAGATGCAGGAAGGGATCATGGGTCACTGAATGCAACCCTACAAGCTGAAACAATTCTCCCTTAGTGCCTCCAGAGGTAGCATAGCCCTTGGTTTCATCCCAAGGAAACTGATTTTTCACTTCTAGCTCTTCCAGAAGTGGAAGAGAATAAGTTTGTCTTGTTTGAAGCCAAAGAATCTGTGGTAATTTGTTATAACAGCTATACGAAACTAATACACTTGCTGTATAATAAATGAACATTGTAAATTTAATCCTTACAGATCATAGAATATTCAGAGAATGAATTTTTATAATTTTGGTTTTAAGAAGTTCTTGTTGTTACCTTAGCTTTTAAGAGAGTACATAGTTAAACTCATAAAAAATTCTAGTATATACTCCAGACATCTCTATAGTACATGGAATAATTCTACATCGAAGCACTAACTAAAATAATCATTATTGCAGAAGGACAATGCATCTGTGATTCCGACACAAACAATTTAGGTACAATTTTCCCTCACATCATCCTTCTGATTGTTGTACATGATTTGCGTCTGAATGTTCTTAGAACTCCTTAGAAGATTCCATAAACATATGTTTTGTTAAAGTTCTACATTAAGTTTAGTTTGTATAGAAATGTTAAAAATTATAGACTTACATTTTCCTAGTACTTTTTATGTACTTCGCAATGCCTAAATAAATTGGATGCTGCTAGAAGCAAATTTTAGTTGCTTTTTCTCAGTTTTAAATGATTTTCTTATTTTGTTTTCTGACAAAAGTTGTGTAGCATATTTCGGACACTCCAGCATGTGGAAAACAGCTTCATAAGATAAAAATTAAAATAATTAAAACTGTGTAATTAGAAAAATTAAATAAAATTTTTGAAAGTTAATTTGTAACACCTATAATTGCTAATGTGTGATACAGTAACAGTGAGATTCCCTACAGCCATTGAAACATTAATTGATGACAAATGATTCAGTGATTGACTTTATTGCCTTCTTGCAGCTCCAATATAGATAATGGTAATTGATATTAAAAATTATTTCCTATTTAACATTTTATGCTGACACAAATCTTTTATTGGTTCATTAGAGAGCTCTTTCTTAAATTATGCCATTGACTGCCTACTTAGCACAACAAGTAATGGAGCATCTAATAATTATGACAGTGAAACATTAACCTTATTTTTAAAATTTTTAATTATGAAACTAATTAAAAACCATAATCTTACTTTAGATAGTAAGCTGACCAATAGATACCACAGTCTTTATTGAAAATGCTTCTCTTGCTGATCCTCTGATACACTTCCTTGAATTTTTCATCACTTTCCTCCTGATATGGTTTGACTGTGTCCTCACCTAAATCTCAACTTGAAATGTAACTCCCAGAATTGCAATTTGTTATGGGAGGGACCCAGAGGGAAGTAATTGAATTATGGGGGGCTGGTCTTTCCCATGCTATTCTCGTGATAGTGAATAAGTCTCATGAGATCTGCTCAGTTTATCAGGGGTTTCTATTTTTGCTGTTTCTTCATTCTCTCTTGCTGTCACCATGTAAGAAGTGCCTTTCGCCCCCTGCCATGATTCTGAGGCCTCCTCAGCCATGGGGAACTGTAAGTCCATTTAAAACTCTTTTTCTTCCTATTCTTGGATATGTGTTTATCAGCAGTGTGAAGATGGACTAATGCAGTAAACTGGAACCAGTAGAGTGGGGCATTGCTGAAAAGATACCCAAAAATGTGGAAGGGATTTTGGAACTGGGTAACAGGCAGGAATTGGAACAGCTTGAAGAGTTCAGAAGAAGACAGGAAAATGTGGGAAAGTTTGGAATTTCCTAGAGACTTGTTGAATGACTTTATCCAAAATGCTGAAAGTGATATGGACAATAAAATCCAGGCTGAGGTGGTCTTCAGATGAAGATGAGGAACTTGGGAACTGGAGCAAAGAGACTGACAGCATTTTGCCCCTTCCCTAGAGATTTGTGGAATTTTGAACTTGAGAGAGATGATTTAGGGTATGTGGTGGAAAAAATTTCCAAGTAGCAAAGCATTTGAGAGGTGACTTGGGTGCTGTTAAAGGCATTCAGTTTAAAAAGGAAAGCCGAGCATGAAAATTTGGAAAATTTGCAGCCTATGTGATAGAAAAGAAGAAACTCATTTTTGGGGGAGAAATTCAAGCTGACTGCAGAAATTTTCAAAAGTAGCAAGAAGCCTAATGTTAATCCCCAAGACCTTGGGGAAAATGTCCCCAAGACCACAGGGAAAATGTTCTCCACGTCAGAGACCTTCACGGCAGCCCCTCCCATCACTAGCCCTGAGGCCCAGGAGAAAAAAGTAGTTTTGTGGGCCGGGCCCAGGTCCTCGTGCTGTATGCAGCCTAGGAACTCGGTGTCCTGTGTCCCAGTTGCTCCAGTCATAGCTATAAGGTGCCTACAGCTCAGGTTGTGGCTTCAGACAGTGGAAGCTGCCAAGCTTTGGCAGCTTCCACGTGGTGTTGAGCCTGTGGGTGCACAGAAGTCAAGAATTGAGGTTTGGGAACCTTCCCCTAGATTTCAGAAGATGTATGGAAACACCTGAATGTCCAGGCAAATTTTGCTTCAGGGACAGGGTTGTCATGGAGAACCTCTGCTAGGGCAGTGCAGAAGGGAAATGTGGGGTTGGAGTCCCCACACAGAGTCCCTACTGGGGCACTGCCTAGTGGAGCTATGAGAAGAGGGCCACCATCCTCCAGAACCCATCCTCCAGAACTGATAGCTTGCTTTGGGAGCCTGGGAAAGCCACAGACACTCAATATCAGCACATGAAAGCAGCAGGGAGGGAGGCTGTACCCTTCAAAGCCACAGAGGCAGAGCTGCCCAAGACCATGGAAACCCACCTCTTGCATCAGCATGACGTGGATGTGAGACATGCAGTCAAAGGAGATCATTTTGGAACTTTAAAATTTGACTGCCCTGCTGGATTTTGGACTTCCATGGACCCGTAAACACTTTGTTTTAACCAATTTCTCCCATTTGGAATGACTGTATTTACCCAATACCTGTTACCCCATTGTATCTAGGAGGTAACTAGCTTGCTTTTGATTTTACAGGCTCATAGGCAGAAGGGACTTGCCTTGTCTCAGGTGAAACTCTGGACTGTGGACTTTTGGGTTAATGCTAAAATGAATTAAGACTTTGCGGGACTGTTGGGATGGCATGATTGGTTTTAAAATGTGAGAACATGAGATTTGGAGGGGCCTAGGTGGAATGATATGGTTTGGCTGTGTCCCCACTGAAATCTCAAATTGAATTGTATCTCCCAGAATTCTCATGTGTTGTGGGAGGGACCCAGGGTAAGTAATTGAATCATGGGGACTGGTTTTTCCTGTGCTGTTTCTCATGATAGTGAACAAGTCTCACGAGATCTAATGGGTTTATCAGTGGTTTCCGCTTTTGCTTCTTCCTCATTTTCGCTTGTCACCACTATGTAAGAAGTGCCTTTCATCTGCTGCCATGATTCTGAGGCCTCCCCAGACATGTGGAACTGTAAGTCCAATTAAAACTCTTTTTCTGGCTGGGCGCAGTGGCTCATGTCTGTAATCCCAGCACTTTGGGAAGCTGAGGTGGGTGGATCACTTGAGGTCAGTAGTTCAAGACCAGCCTGGCCAACATGGCGAAAACCCATCTCTACTTACAATACAAATATAGGCTGGGCACGGTGGCTCACACCTGTATTCCCAGCACTTTGGGAGGCTGAGGTGGGTGGATCACGAGGTAAGGAGTTCGAGACTAGCCTGGCCAACATGGTGAAACCTGTCTCTACTAAAAATACAAAAATTAACTGGGAGTGGTAGCGTGTGCCTGTAATCCTGGCTACTCAGGAGGCTGAGGGAGGACAAATGCTTGAACCCAGGAGGCAGAGGTTGCAGTGAGCCAAGATCGTGCCATTGCACTTCAGCCTGGGTGACAAAAATAAGACTCCATCTCGAAAATAAATAAATAAAAATAAAATAAAAAAACAAAATACAAATATTAGCTGGGTGTGTTGGTGCGCATCTGTAATTCCAGTTACTTGGGAGCCTAAGGCAGGAGAATTGCTGGAGGTGGAGGTTGCAATGAGCCGAGATCGTGCCACTGCACTCCAGTCTGGGAGACAGAGTGAGACTCTGGTCTCAAAAAAAACAAAGAACAAAAAACAAAACCCCTTTTACTTCCCAGTCTCGGGTATGTCTTTATCAGCAGTGTGAAATGGACTAATATACCTCCATTCCTTATTTTAAAGAGATAAACTTATCTGCTACCTCTCTGAAGCCCTCGAGCTTAAAATGTTTTAGATCCCTACCCTGTATTTCCTAATAAACCTTTCCTTATGCTAGTTCACCCCTGACCTCTCACATAAAGATGGAGATCGCTGTTCTCATCATACATGTCTCAAGGAAGACAATCCATTCAGCATATTCTCCTCTATTTCTGCGCTTACATTTCTATTAAATTAATAGAAATTCATTAATTTAAATTTCTCTATTACTTCCTGCATTCCTGCATCTAGATATGTTCTAGTTTGTCTTATCCTGAAAGTTTTCTTCTTTAGATCCTTAAATTTCCTTTATCTGTTTCTTTTCTTTCTCTGAAAACATTTTGAAATGTAGACATATCTTGCTGCTCTCACTGGTTCATTATCTACTCACTTCTCAAACTCCTGAAATCTGGTTTATGTTAATTAATTATTCTCAATGGCTTTCTCCAATATGTTAATATCTTTGTGCTTTTGGCAACTCCTAGGAAGTAATTTTTTTTTCCTTCTGAAATTCTTTCCTCTTTCTTTGTAGCTCTGTATCATTTCTTATCTCTACTGCTGCTTCTGATTCTTCAATTGATTACTCTTTTTCCTGAGTTGTATTGGAATTCTTCTGTTCTATAGTGAACTTGATCTCTGACATTAAATTAAAGAAGATCTGTGGGTGAGTGAGAGAATATGTGTGAAAAGCACTCTAGCTATAAACTATAACATAAATGAAAAAATAATGAATTATTATGGAGTATGTTTGTAATAATTGTTTGATTATCATTATTATTATTTTCCCTCTCTTAGCTTAACTATTCCCTCTAGTAGATGAATTACAAATTTGTATTCCAACTTCAGTACTGGCATTTAGCCCCACTTGTTTTTATTTTCAAATGCATTTCCATTAGGATGTCACTGCATTTAACATCTCAAACATAGCGTATGTCAAACTTTTTACTCACCTTCTCTATTTCTTGGGGAAATAATTTTGGAAGAGTGTCTGCTTTCCAAGCCTTCCCCACTTTAGAGCAGAAATCCTCATGGTCACACAGAACTGAAATGTTGGAATTGGATTAGACTTAAAAAGCAAGAACTCTGGTGTCAAACTGCATTAACTTGAATCTTGACTTTCTTATTATTAATGTCGTGACCTTGAGATATTTATAAAGTTATTTGTGCTTTAGTTTCCACATCTCAAAAGTGGGGATAATGGTTGATATAGTTTAGCTGTGTCTGCACCCAAAATCTCATCCTGAATTATAATCTCCATAATCCAGACGTGTCAAGGGTGGGACCAGGTGGAGGTAATTAGAGCCTGGGGGCAAGGTCCCCCATGCTGTTCTCATGATAGTGAGGGAGTCTCATGTGATCCGATGGTTTTCGAAGAGTCCGGCATTTCCTGTGCTTGGACTCACTCTGTCCTGCTGCCCTATGAAGAAGGTGTCTGCTTCTTCTTTGCCTTCTGCCGTGATTGTAAGTTTCCTGAGGACTCCTCAGCAATGTGGAAACTGTAAGTCAATTAAACTTCTCTCCCTTATAAAATACCCAGTCTTTGATTTTTTTTCTCATAGCAGTGTGAAAACGTATAATACATTGATAAAAACTTATCTCACATGGTTTTCATGTGGATTAAATGAGTTGACATCTGCAATACTTAGAAAGGTGACTAGCATAAAATAAGCATTATATTTGAGTTTATTATTATTGCACCTCCTTTCTCCTACTGCTATTCTGTTAATTCTTATTAGTAGGCTTTCTGCTCTTACAAAAATAAAACTTGACATAATTTCAGAAAATCTGTATCTGATCTTATTTTCAACACTTCCAAGATATTTTGGCAAATCACTTAAATGTAGGGAAAGTTAGGCTGGGCATGGTGGCTCACGCCTGTAATCCCAGCACTTTGGGAGGCTGAGGTGGGTAAATCACGACGTCAGGACTTCGAGACCAGCCTGGCCAACATAGTGAAACCCTGTCTGCACTAAAAATACACAAAATTGCCGGGCATGGTGGTGGGCACCTGTAATTCCAACTGGTTGGGAGGCTGAGGCAGGAGAATTGCTTGAACCCAGGAGGCAGAAGTTGCAGTGAGCCGAGACTGCGCCACTGCACTCCAGCCTGGATAACAGAGTGAGACCCCATCTAAAAAAAAAACAACATATATATATAGGGAATGTTAGAGTTACTATATAATATTGTGAAAGAATAAACCCATATCTTATCCTTTTTAAGTTTCAAAAAAATACTTTGTGATAAAATGTGAAGGCATTTTAATATTATCTCTTACATGTTTCTTCTTCCTTTTTATTAATATTGATCTGCAGCTACTTTGAAGCATGTTACCACACGATTTAGAACAAGAGATGATGGAATAAGACTGCCTAGTTTAAGGCCTCAGTTCCTTCACTCAAGGTTAAGCTAGTACAAGTGAATTATCTAATTTATCTGAGCTGCAGTTTCCTCATCTATGAAGTATCATTATAATGGTATCTCTCTTGAAGGATTGTTAGGAAGACTGATGAATCAAGTACTGAGAATGGTGTCAGGCACATAGCGAACAGGCAATGGGATTCTTCTTTTGGTTTTGATTTTAAACATACTTCCATGTTCCTGCCTCTAATCCATTTTCAATAAATGCCAAATAGAGGTTTGTTAAATCAATAAACATGTGCCAGACAAAAATGAAAACGTGTGGATGGAATTTCAACTTTTTCAATATTTTCTTTTTTCTTCTTTAACGGAGTATGTGATTTGATTTTATATTTTAATATAAACAACATTTTCAGTAACTTTTCCAATGAGATACGGGTTGAATAAAAAGAAAAAAAAAGGAAATCCAATGTTTAATTTTTACCTTATTTTATTTTTCAATGTTTGAGAGAGTCCCTATTTGAAAGGAAACATAAAATTTGGAAATAATGTAGAAAACTCTCATAATAATTATTTTTATGCGTAAGTGAAAAGACACTTGCTTCAATCCAACTGAAATTATTATAAATTTCTTTTACAGCAATCCAGCAATGCATTGCTTTAGCAATAATTATTTTCTCTGTTTAGGAGAGACATTATGTGACTGACAGCTTAATATCCTAGAAATCTGATCTGCATGACACAAAAAATACAAAGGTCATGTTTAATGGAAGAATTATTTTAATGAATTGTTAAAGTTTAATTGATTTCTAAACTTGATTCTTAAGCTGCTTTCTTTTACAAGTCTGTTGTGTTGTTTAATATTTAAATTATAACTCATTTATTATATATTAGAATATAATTTATTATTTATGTCAGCATACATCATTCTCATATAGGGTAATGAGACAATCTAATTCTTTTCTCATCTTTTCTTTGGCATGAACAATTTCAGACTTTTTTTTACTTGTTAAATCCAATGATTTTCCATTATGACTACTAGCCAATGCTTTCCCTCTCTGGAGTAGTGCAAAATGTTACATAAAATACTTTCTCTTTACTTTTTGCTTCTTCCCCTACATTTGTTTTCTCCCAAACACAAATAACTGAAAGAAAATATGATATTATTTATTTATTACTACATTGAAAAAGGAAAATCCCTGTTAAGAAAACATCTGGCTTCATGGACACATAACAAAGTCTTTCTCCTTGCATATCTGAACTATTTCATTTATCATTTATTCCATGAATAAAAAAGTGTATTTTCATATGTAAAAAGAAACACAAAGGTCACTGTTGTTCAATAAACCATTGACTGCTTAGTAAATTATTAAGTAATAATTTGGAGATATGTGTGGTACTGAAAATAATTATTTGGTCATTACAAACTGATTTTTAAAGTTTTAATATTTTAAATATTTGTAATACAGTTTTTCCTTAACAATATAGCTGCAAGGAAAAAATATTATTTCAGTTTTCTCAGCATTGAAAAGAAAGTAATAATGTGTTTCCAACCAAAGCCACCAGCATCCCT
The DNA here is from genome assembly GCF_003255815.1 of Theropithecus gelada. NCBI lineage: Eukaryota > Metazoa > Chordata > Mammalia > Primates > Cercopithecidae > Theropithecus > Theropithecus gelada. Next base: position 41,326,497 of record NC_037670.1, on the reverse strand, counting down.
TGGAGAAATCCTTGATTCCAAATTTGAGGCAGGCAAAGTAGAAGATGAGTATGTCACACTTTCTCCCAGAAAGCAAGGAACTTTTCAAAGTATGATTGGAATATATTCAAAGGTCCAGAACCTGATTAAAAGGTTCTCCCATGTGTCAAATTTAGGACAAATCGTGAATTTTAGAAAAAGAAATAAAGAAATTTAAAAAATTGATAGTAACAGATTATAAAAATTTGAATGCAAAAATTTTCATGTGACGTGATGATGTTTTAACAAAAGAAGGTGGAGTGTAAGGAGAAAGTTCTTACTGAACAATAAAACCTAATATACAGTGATTGAAAAGATCATCTTTTTGTCACTATTGATGCTATAATTATCAATGGATCTAAATGGCTGAATAAAATGCTATTGGAAAACAGGATATTTATAGCATATTTTACAGAATCTCAAAGTATCACCTTGCTAACTACTTATTGATCACAAAAAGAAATAAAATGTCTTTGTAATGGAGAATTCTGGTGAACACTACCTTAACCAAGTGGCTAAACTTAGCACACAAATAATGATACACACTAACTCTACGTGCCTACATTGTGACGCAATGAAAATATGCCACCACTAGGGAAATATTTTATGCAACAAAATTTAACCTAGTTATGATTATGAGGAAATATCACATATATCCAGATTGAGTGTCATTCCGTATGAGGACTGATTATACAAATAGACAATGGCCGGACCACACATAAAAATAAAATGTTGGCCCACAGTCTGCAACAACCAGCCAACGAAACCAGCCTACTACTCATCTCCAGGTCAGATGTGTCATATGCCACACTGTTATGTCTAGCAACCAGTCTAGGAAGCTAAAAAACAATTAGCTCCCAGTGGCCAGGAGGTGATTAAAAACTGAGAGTTTCTCTAATTTCTACCCCCACATCCAACTTAAGACCAACTAGAATGATGGTTTCCAGCTTTCTAGTTGCTCTTAAGTTGGATGGAGGACAGAAAACCAAGCACCGCATGTTCTCACTCACAGGTGGGAATTGAACAATGAGAACACTTGGACACAGGAAGGGGAACATCACACACTGGGGCCTGTTGTGAGGTGGGATGAGGGGGAAGAATAGCATTAGGAGATATACCTAATGTAAATGAAGAGTTAATGGGTGCAGCACAACCACATGGCACATGTATACATATGTAACAAACCTGCACGTTGTGCACATGTAGCCTAGAACTTAAAGTGTAATAAAAAAATTAAAAGATTAAAATTAAAATTAAAAAGGCCAACTAGAGAAAGCTAAACATACACCTGTAACAAATCACATAGAATGTCTTGCTTCTACTTATCCCATCTACAGCTTTCCCAATGTAACAGTTTACCACTTTCCTATCTCTCTTTGACTCTATGACAAAATGTAAGTCATGGGGGTTGGCTCCCTTGTGTATCAGGCTCTGAATGAATAGACCTCACTTGTTCTCCATTTGGTGGTTTTCATTTATTTCTGCACATAATACATCCGGCCTACCTAGACTTTTCAAAAAATATCCATATTTTTAAAAAAAATAAATCATGAGGCTTACCGTATACTAGATAAAAATAAGTATTCTTGGAGCAAAGTGTGCAAATTACTTTCAAATATTTCAACGTATGTATGAGTGTATGTGTCGTATTGTGTCTGTGATTAGGTGGAAGGAGATTAACCAAATGTGGTAAAAAGGAAACAATGTGATTATTGAAATTAGGTAGTTGAAGGATATACACATATTCATTACATATTCTTTTATCTTTCTTACAGATTTTTGATTTTTATAAATAAAGACAAAGAGGGAAGAAAAATATAATACTGTGAAGAGATGATAAATCACAGATACATCTATAATATAATCCTAAAGCTAACTGCTTTTTACTAAGATACCAAAGAAAACTAGAATTTATGTTCATGGACAAAGTTATAGTACTCTTATTTATTCAGGTCATGTTTTGATTTTAACTGAGGTGTGATCCTATGCACGAGCTAAAGTCAGGCCATTAGATGTTAATGTAAATTGTCATTATGTATACACAGTAAACAATCTATATATTTCTAGGTCAAGTGACCAATATCATAAACATTTTGAAATGTATGTTTATTTACTTAAGGACAAACACTTTTAATAAGCAAGGATGACTACAAGTTATTAAAACTAAAAACGTGAACCTACATTTGTATATTTAGTAATGGGGGGACTCCTTGTTTATTTATAATATCTCAGGGAATGGTTAAGGTGTCCAAGAAAATGCTTTTTAAATTTCTTTTAATGTAATGTAGTAATAATTTATAGTTTGTGCATTACAAATTTAATAATTTGTAAAGTATAAAGCAATGTATACATAGAGTACTATGTGATCTGCACTCTGCTACACTCTACCCATAAAAAAGGAAATTAATATTCTAGTTATTGCTCAAAATGTAAAATTATTACTTAACCCATAAAATCAACATGCATACAAAGGCAAAATTTAAACTAACACAAATTTTACATCAAAAGAGAGTTGATGTAAATATATTATTATAAAATAATATTGGCTAGTTTTAACTAATGATATTAGTTGGTTTAATAATATTACCTAGTTTTAAAGTAACTTCAGTTTAAGTTGCTTTACCATCCAGCTATTTTAATACTCTGGTATTCCATACACTTACTTTGAAAAAATTAATTCAGAGATTAATACATAGGTGGAAGTATTACAAATCCTTAAAGACCTGAAAAAGTGGAAATGGTATTGGGGAAAATCACAGAAACAGTCTGGCAAATGAGAAGCCAAAGGGTAAACTAATAGTTGGCCACGGGAAATCAAAACACTAAGAACCTTAAAAACGTGTCTTCTACTACATTAAGCATTATTTTTCAAAAGATGATTAAGTTAATCAAAAGCCAAAAACACTTATTAGGAACTGACTTTCAATCTATATAGTGTAGGGCATATTAAGAAGAGTTAGAAGTGAGACAGAGGTGAGTTTGAATTTTAATTTCACCCCTAACAGATGTGTATACTAGAAAATGTTATTTACTTCCCTGAGCTCCCTTTGCCTTGTCAGTAAAATAGGGTATGGGTATTAAATGCCATAATATATGTAAAGTGGTTAACATCATGCTTAATTTCAAAGAAAATGTTAGTTATTTGAAGTAATAATTATGGGAATAGTTATTACTATTATAGTCAACCTTTAAATATTTATTATGTCCTAGCACTGTTAAAATATCTTTAAATATATTAACTCATTTACTCTTCATAATGTAACTACCAAGTCAATACTGTGAGTATCTTCATTTGATAGTTAAAAAAAGAAATTGAGGTCCAGAGTAGCTACGTATATTGGCCAAGAGAGTAGAAAAGACAAAATAATGTACACTTTGCCCTGTTGGTTTCAGTACCCATGCTTTTTTATTTTTTTTGAAACGGAGTCTCGCTCTGTCGCCCAGACTGGAGTGCGGTGGCGCGATCTCGGCTCACTGCAAGCTCCGCCTCCCGGGTTCCCGCCATTCTCCTGCCTCAGCCTCCCGAGTAGCTGGGACTACAGGCGCCACTGGCTAATTTTTTGTATTTTTAGTAGAGACGGGGTTTCGTTGTGTTAGCCAGGATGGTCTCCATCTCCTGACCTCATGATCCGCCCTCCTTGGCCTCCCAAAGCGCTGGGATTACAGGCGTGAGCCACCGCGCCCGGCCAAACCAAGCTCTTAATCATGATTTGTGTTTCCTGTTGGCCAAGTCCTGTGTTGGCCTGTCTCGCTTATAATAACACGGGGACTACTGTCCTCTAGAAAATGTTAACTAAAAGTACTGAATTCCGCATGGCATGTGCTGAATATATGGGCTGATCGTAGGTGCAATTCACATAAAGGAGAGCTATGGGACACTGCGGACTGCACTGTCTAGAGAAAGCTTGCAAAAAGAGTGGGAACTGATATGCTTGGGATTAGGAGTAAGAGTCATAAAGTAAGGGTGAGGGAAAGGATACGTGGGGGACATTCCATTTGAGAACTTCAGAAAAGAGATGACAAGATAGGAATATAAAAGGAATATTTAGAAGTCAGCCTTGGAGGAGATAATGATTTTTATGCCTAGGCATAGTGGAAAATAAGTTTGGAAATGTAGTTGGGGTGTAGAGTTGGAAAAGGGCAAAAGTACACAGTCAGGTATGAGATTGTAGAAAACTGAGCATAGTTGAAGGGAGTACTTTAGAAAAATTAATAAGATGGGTTTTATTTATGCTTTAGGGGTAGGTCTACAAGGAGAGTCTAATGCTTGGGAATCATTAAAGTAGTCATTACAACAATCTAAATGTGGTGTTGGAAGCAGACATTTACAAGCAATATAGCTGCTTTGGAAGAGAGTATTCCTAGTTCATGAGAAGCTACTGAAATTTGTGTCAAGGTAAAGTGAGGTTTTAAAAATAGCTTCTGGAATTAACCTAAATGAATGGAGGAATATGAGTCCTACTGAAAGAAATGGGATTCTCTCTATATATTTTTAAAATTTGGCTGGTAACTATAGTAGAAATTATGCATCAGTTGAAGAAAGAAATAGCTAATGCTCATAGTAAGAACAGCAGCCAGTGGCTTTGGACATTTATCACCAGAGCTTCTGAAAATTATTTTTATTTTTCATTTCTTTTTTCTCTTTCTCCTTTCATCTCTTTCTTCTACTTTGCCTCCCTTCCCTCCTTTCTTTAATTTCCACTTTTCCTTCTTCTCTTCCTTTCTGCCTTCCTTACTATTTTTAATTTGTGTTTTTAAAAATAAATATTTATTAAGTGCTTATTCTGGGACTGTTTTATTTCTATTTTCTCTTTGGGTCAGTAACAAGCCTTGTAAATTGCTTCAACACTGGGATTAGGTATTTGAGCTTTAGATCATGAAGTCAGCCAGTTCAGTCTGATAAACTACCACTTCATTTACATAGATAATGAAAATATCAGCTCCATTATTAAGATAAATTAGAAATGAATGTATGAATTATTGGGTGCAATAAATAAATCTGCATATTAAAGAAATCTGTGGACCAAAATTTATTACAATCATATATCAAAAATAAAGCATGTGTGCATGGATGCATGTGTGTGTGGTTTATCTTATGAGTGTGTGTGGACACAAAACCAATTATTGTCTTTTGAATCAATTCTCCCTGACAGTTGAGATTTAAGCTTGATGACATTTTGAACCTATTTCAGCCATTTGGAATAAATTTATCAATTTCAACTCACATCTTCTTAATAAAGCTAAATTTGTATCCCTGTTTCTCCACTAATGCATGGACCATTGCTGATGCTCCTTCTCTCCACTTTGCAGGATCTTAAAGTTTTTCCTTTCATGCTTCTTAAGATTTAATCACTAGCATTGTGAATACTGTATATTTCTCCTCATCTTTCTCCAGCGTAAAAATTTGAACGTCTTTGTCAGTTCATACAAATTTTTTATGTTGTTGCCAAGCACATGATAGATATTAGAACTGTGCATATTTCATGATCAGGTGAATTGAATTAGCTTATCAGATGAATGGTTACTTAATTTGTTTTGTGAAGGAGAGCTAAGTGAGTTAGATGACTTCCAACCAAAGGTGAATTTAAGGACACATGATTTCAGCCTTGAAATATTACAGAAAGTATGCCATGTTTAGAAATAAGACTGAATGATTTTTATTATAAATACTAATATCATTTTTATGTTCTCTGTAGTTCACTTCCTGCCTTGCCAACACATTTAGGCTATTTTGTGTTCCCCATATGTGGGAATGGATATTTTTAGCATTAAGCAGAAAAGAGTCACAGATAAGCTTGCAGTGATTTCCAAGTCCCTGGGCAAGAAAGAAGCCAGGGACGATGCCCTTGGCCTTTCAATTGGCATAAAAGTAGCAGCCAGGGCAGTAGAATCTGAATGAAGTCAGTAGACAGGAAAGGAGGATGCTTTAATGACAACCTGAAAGAATAAGTGACTGAAGACCAAATGGGATCAATAAAATCTCTGAAGATGCTCATATGGACACATTACTTCAGGGCTAGGTGGTTCCAACAACATCTCTGTACTGAGTAAGCACCCCAGTTTGAGTGAGTTCGGGTTGAAATGCATATCAAATTTCAAAAGAAAACAATAGGCTTACAAGGGTTGTATACCTTATTGCCATATTTTAACTGAACTTTGACAGTGAAATATTGAGTTACCACTTTTTAAAAAGACCTGGCATAACTTTACAGTGTCTATAGTTTTTAATCAAATGACCTAATTTCCTTTTCATTCATTTACTAAGCATTTCTTATTTTCCCTTCTTTTGCAGTATAGATTATGTTAGTCATAATACTTACTATAAAAATTGTATTGTCTGGTAATGGTAATAGTAATAATAGTAGATAATGGTGGTAATAGCAATTATAGAAATAGCAGCAATAGTGCCAAAGGTGGCAGAAAAACACCTAAAAATTTTGAACAGGCATTGGGTGAAGCACTTTCTCTATCAATTGTGCTAAGCATTTTCTATAGAGTAACTTATTTAATATTCTCAGCAACTCTTGAGGTAGGTGAGATTTTACCCTATTATATAAATGAGAACACTTAGGTTCAAAAAAATTAAGCCACTTCCTCACGTTATTCAGATGATGAGTGTGAGCTATAGTTCCCATTGAGAGCTTGCTCTCCCAGTCCCCCTAGTAGACAGCATGATAGAAAGGAGAAAAATTAGGCAAGCAGCAAATGTTAGCTCTTTCCCTGACTGTTACAGTGGCTTTCAAACTTTGGCAGGTCACCAGTATCTGAAGAACTTCTTGAAATGTGGATTACTGGGCCTTTCCCCCAGGTTTCTGATTAATTAAGAGTGGAACAAGACCCCAAAAGTGTACATTTCTAGCAAGTTCCCAGGTGACACTGCTGCATCTGGTCCAAGGCTCACACTTTGAGAGCCACTGTTCTAGGTTTAGATATGGGAGCGAAACCCATGAAGGTAAAAAAGTGGTCTTACTGAAGGAAGTGTAGGCACTATTTATGCTTGGATAAGGGCATCCGATCATCTAATTTTAGGGTCATGTTCAAAAGATATTTCCTCATGTCGGAAATGTAAACATTAGAAAATTATTTCTTTCTACTACTATATTTCCCCCTTGTTAAAATGGAATTAATATTATGAAAAGGATTGTATCTATTCATACAGATATGACTTCAGTAGACATTAATGTAAATATGAAATATATGGTGCTTGTTTTTAGGAACCTTAAAATACAGAGAATGAAGGCAAATCTATAAGCAAATAAGGCACCAAAGCTTATACATGTTTTGCAAACAGGCAAAAATATATTTCTGGCATATAAACAAAGTAAAAATATTCTACTTGAATTGGAGTATGCAGTGGAGAGTAAGATAGAAGAAAAGTTAGATAGAGAATTTGATGTCTTAGCTAAATGCTGAAAACCAAGAAGATTTGCACTAATCACTAACCACACAGAGCAAGGGCTTAGGATAGTAAAGTGTGGGATGGAGGGAGAATGATGTAATAGATAGTGAAGAATGTGAAGGTACCCTATTAGCATAATCATGTATTTAACTAAAGCATTTGAACTTCATGCTGCACACAATAGCGAACCTTCAAATGTTTTTTGATGAGAGTAAGTTATTATCCACTTTGTAACTTATACAGCATGGTCTGACAAGTTTGAAGAGTTTACTGTCCAAGAGGCAGATCAAGATAAGTTTGATTAATTTTTACTAATGAATTAGTCCTAAGGAAAGATGAGTTCCCACACAAGGAAGTGGTAATGTATATATAACAAGGATTGAATTTGACAGCTGATTAAGAAATGAGATTGAAAAAGACTTGGAATCAACCCAAATGTCCATCAGTGACAGACTGGATTAAGAAAATGTGGCACATATACACCATGGAATACTATGCAGCCATAAAAAAGGATGAGTTCCTGTCCTTTGTAGGCACATGGATGCAGCTGGAAACCATCATTCTCAGCAAACCATCATTCTCAGAAAACCAAACACTGCATGTTCTCACTCATAGGTGGGAATTGAACAATGAGATCACTTGGACACCAGAAGGGGAGCATCACACACCAGGTCCTATTGTGGGGAGGGAGAGGGGGTAGGGATAGCATTAGGAGATATACCTAATGTAAATGACGAGTTAATGGGTGCAGCACACCAACATGGCACATGTATACATATGTAACAAACCTGCACGCTGTGCACATGTACCCTAGAACTTAAAGTATAAAAAAAAAAAAAAAAAAAAAAGAAGTGAGATTGACAGGATTCTTAAAAGTGTCTCTCGCCGGTGTTGAGAGGTACCAAATAAAAAATGAATCAGGTTCTAGCTTAAAATTATATAATCCAGTGGTTCTCAAACTTCAGCATACTGGAATTATATGGGAACTTATAAGTGTACTAATAGACAGGCCACACCACTTTCAATCTATTCAGAATCTTTGGGATAATTAGTAATTCCCAAGTGATTCAATTTGGCAGCCCAGTTGGATAATCGCTAGTATACTAAATAATGGTGCCATTTAATAATAGAGAACAGATCTGTAACATGGAGAGGACTTGTCAAAAAGAATGCAAGAGAGGAAGAGTTGGAAGATGCAGAAGAAATCAGATAACTGAAAAACAAATGGCCTGGAGACAATAGAAGAATAGAGAATGAAAAACAGAGGTCGAAGTATTAAACTTCAAATTTGAGTAAGGATGCTTCAGTTTCTGAGATTGAAGGAAAGTAGATAATGCTCAAGCACCCAGAAAAAAACTAATAGGAAACTTTATGTTCATATCTTTGGGGTCTAGCCACCTCCGATGCTAGAGCACAACCCAAATTTTGTATTTTCCCTTATAAACTTAATAGGTGATACAAATATGTATTAGATATCAGTCTAAGATACTCGGTGACATATGTCAATTACTGAAGAATGGGCATGCAAGGAATGTATAAACAAATATTTCATTTTTTGAAAGAAGCTACCAGCATTGCAGTTTATATAAAAAATAAAATTCCAATAAAATATACAAGCCCAAAGTATATTATATCCCTGGGTTTCTTTCAGCTTGTGGGTTGTATTTTGTAATCACTACCCAAAAGCATTGTTTTCAAGCCATTTTTTTTCAAGAAAAGTTTGTCCAAAAAGAATTACATAGAAATATAAAATGACAAATAAAAATCAACTAGATTTGAAAGGAAGTCATTGCTCCTACCTGCCCGTATCTCCACTAGAGATTGATGGTCAGTGATTGAGAATATATCAAGTTTCTTTCTGAGAAATCAATTGAATAAAACTTGGGATTGAATGAAACCTCTCTTTTTTAACAAAATGCGGGACATGCATAATGTTTTACAGCTATTCTTTTTAATATGGGAACTACTAACTACATGTGGTTATCAGGCCTTTGCAATATTGATAGTTAAAAAGATAGTCTGCACATTTGATTTTATAAAATAGTAAAACAGAAAGATAAAATACATTAATAATATTTACAATATTGATTACATATTGAAATAATACTATTTTGAATATATTAGATTAAATGTAATATATTGTTAAAACTAAGTTTATCTCTGTCTTTCCTACCCTTTAAATGCAGCTGTCAGAAATTTAAAATTAAATATGCATCTCACATTTTGTCTTTATTAGACAGCGCTAATCTCCAAGCATTTGGGCACTAGGGAACATCAATGAATATTAAGTTGGAACTTAATTTAGCTTATGGAGGATGGTCACAATTAGCTGTTTTCAGACTCTTAATATATGTATTTTTAGGATTGAATCAAAAGTTTATTTAGAGAAGGAAATGCTTTAAAGTTATTGCTGCTATAGAATCCTTAAAAAATTATAAATTACCAATACAAAAGGTGCATTATATTTTTCTTTCATCTCTATTTCTCTTCAGTAGCTTTTCTGATTTTTAATAAAGTCTTGCTTCTCCATATGTATATAATTTCGAACATCTTTTTCTTTATCCCATTTTATCCTCAGAATAACTCTGTGTGATAGGAAATAAATTATCTTCACTTTATCTTTACCTCTTTCTTTTACTAATCTGTCTACATGCAGGGAGCAGAGCATCTTACAGCAACATTTCTTCATTGAATAGCTTATAATTTAGACATTCATTCAATGATCAGTCAAGAGATCGCTGTCTTATTTTTGCATAATTGATATAATTTTGAAAGATTGACTGTCCTCAATATTGTTCTTTTAGAGCCCAACATACTACTTATTCATCCACAGGAATTCACTGTGCCAGGCAATGCAATCATTGAACTTTGGATAGTACATCTGTGCCTATTAGAGATAATGCCATTGAAAAGCTCCTCCTTAGAAACACTGAAGACAAGAATGCACCCCAAGGTACACTGGGGAAAAAGATGGTATTATGATGGTATTATGAAGTCCAAAATTTCTAACTTTCTTAAATAATGCCCCACATCTTCAAAAGGCTTGGCTACAGCTCTGAATTGAGGTCTTCTTCAATGAAACAATCTAGAAGTTCTAGCTGTGTACTAAGGTCACCACTGAACCAACTGAGCTGTGCTCGTAATTGCCTCCTGGTGGAAGCTATCAGTGGTGTGAACAAATACTTTCCTGTGCTAGATGACCTTATTTGAATAGTGCATTTTTAACTTCCTAGATGTGTCTCCATAGCATAATTACTTTGAAAACCTATGTATCAGTTTTCTAATGCTGCTGTTATAAATTACCACCGACTCATTGGGAGAAAACAATACAAATGTATTCTCTTGAATTTCTGTGAGTTAGAAGTCTGACATGGGCCTCAGTGGGCTAAAATCAAAGTGTCAGACCTACTGCATTGTGTTCTGGAAACTCTGAGGGACAATCTATTTTCTTGCTTTTTCTGGTTTCTAGAAACCATTTGCATTCCTTAGCTCATGGCCACCTTCCATCATCATCAAAACCAGTGCCTTTGCATTTGTTGACTCTTCCTCTGATTACAAATGGGAAAGGATTCCTACTTTCAAGGGGTGTTTGTGTGTGTGTGTGTGTGTGTGTGTGTGTGTGTGTGTGTGAGAGAGAGAGAGAGAGAGAGAGATTAGATCAGACTCGAGATAATTTCCACATCTCAAGGACTTTTGCTTATTTTTACAAAATCTTTCTTTTTCTGTATTGGATAATATATTAATATCAACAAGATCTGGTGATTAGAATGGGGACATCTATTTAAAGGGGATTGCACTGCTCTGCCTACAGCCTCCTCTACTGCTCTGAGTATATCTCTCACTAGCAGTGATCCTTTTTCCTTTCATTTTATATAGATATACTGTCAAAAAATGTCCCAGCCCATAGGACAATAAAATACCTGTTAAAAAGCCATTTGTCTCATAATGACACCCTTAAATCATCTAAATAGCCATTGAAACCAAGATTGAGTTTGATATAATTAACATAGATATATAAGGAAAGTTGGTTAAAAGTAAAATTGTGTGGGTTTTTTTGTTTGTTTGTTTTGTTTTGTTTTTTGTTTGTTTTTGAGATGGAGTCTTCTCTGTTGCCCAGGCTGGAGTGCAGTGGTGCAATTTTGGTTCACTGCAACCTCCACCTCCTACGTTCAAGCAATTCTGCCTCAGCCTCCTGACTAGCTGGGACGACAAGCACGTGCCACCATGCCTGGCTAATTTTTTTTTGTTTTTATTAGAGATGGGATTTCATCGTGTTACCCAGGATGGTCTCCATCTCCTGACCTCGTTATTCTCCTGCCTCGGCCTCCCAAAGTGCTGGCATTACAGGCGTGAGCCACCACACACAGCTTTAACACACATTTTATACATATGATATTTAATTGTTAAAAGCAATTTTCTAAAATTCCAGAAGATTAATCTTATTGAAGATTCAAAATAATGGGATTAGGACAGTCTTTACGTCTCCTATCCGAGTGGCCATTTTTAGGGCAGAGTAAATATTAAGCCATTATCAGTTAAAACTTATTCACTGTATGAGTTAGGACAATCCAGAGAACCAATAGCTCTATCAATTTATCATCTATCTAGAAATGTATTTTAAGAATTGACTCTAGCAATGTGGGGGCTAGTAAATTTGAAATGTGTAGCCAGGAACCTGGAAATTCAAGTAAAGGTTGATGTTGCCATCTTAAATCTGAAATAGTCTGGAAATGAGTCAAGAGGCTGGAAACTCAGGCAAGGTTTCTATGTTGCGGTCTGGAGAAGAAGTTACTTCTTTGAGATTCTTCCATCTTGTCTTTTCATGCATTCAATAAATTGAATGAGGCCCACTCTCCTTTTGGAGGGTAATCTGGTTTTCCCTTAATTCCTCTGGTTGGAAATTTTAAAAACACACACAAGTATCTTCACAACAATATCTAGACGGATGTAAGACCAAACCACTCAGCATCAAAGCCTAGTGAAGTTGACAGATAAAAGTAACCGTCACATTTTTAGAAAGCATTATGGAATTAAAGTTTCCTCTGAAGAACTCATTATTTTTGTGAAAGCCTTTTAAAATCAAATACTATCTTACAAGCTACTGATTCAATAATTTTCTATTGAGGGCTTACTGTACCGTGTGTGTATATGCACTTAAGTTTTTACTGCTTGCTAGTTGGTGCATTTGGTTATATAAATATGAATGACACACTGTCCCTGACTTGAAGACAATTGTTGTTAATTATAAAGGTAAATGCATATAAAAAAATCACAGTGCAACATTCTTGGTGTTAAGAGGACTGGGAATGCGGTGGCAGGGCTTCAGCATGAATGGAGTGCAACTGACACATCCCTGGGGAGTCATATTTGAAGGAACTGAAGACACTGTGAATGAACAAAATAGGAAGCGGAGACATAGGCAGCTCATAGATCAAAAAGCATCACATTCTATTGCCAGTTTATATAACTGAGTATTTTGGTATATCATGAAAGCAGGACGGATGTTAGGAACATAAGTGGAGTCGTATTGTGAAGAGCTTTGGATGTTGGACCACATTTTGGTCTTACAGGAATGAGAGGACATTAAGGTAGTAGCTGTTAACCAGTGAAAGATCCAGATTTGCCTTTGCAGTTCTTGAAAAGGCCATTTCCTTTGCAGAAAGAGACTCAATTCTTGCTCTTTCTCTGTCTTTGTGCTGCTATAACAAAATATCTGAGACTGGGCAACAGATAATGTAAATATGTAAATAAGTAGATACAGAAATGTTTTAAACTTCTTTCTTGCAGTTCTGAATGCTGGAAAGTCTAAGAACCAGTCACTAGCTGGTCTGGTGTCTGGTAAGGGCTGCTCTCAGCTTTCCAGGATAGTACCTTGCTGTCATGTCCTCTGAAAAGGACAAACACAGTGTCCTCACGAGGCAAAGGCGGAAGGGCAAAAAAATAAAAACCAAAAACCCTAGAACAGCCCCCCCCAAAAAAAAGCCAAATGCTGTTTGAAGCCTCTTTTATACAGGCCTTAATCCCATTCATGAGAGTTTCACCCTCATTGACTTAAAAACGTCCCAAAAGCCCCATCTCTTAATACCATCGCAGTGGGAATTAAGTTTCAACACTTAAATATTGGAGAACACATTCAGACCATAGCACTCCCCACACATGGTGTGTGAAAAAGAGAACATGAACATTTGCATTCAGCAATTCCAAATATTAAGGGTTGAGTCTAATTTTAAATTACTACCGTAAGTTTTTAATAACTTATAAAGACACTTCTGATTTATAGTACTGCTAAGAACAACAACATTTAGGACTGTAAATCACGAGAGAAGAATAACTCCTTTTCTTTGTCTAGTCTCATGCTAATTCTAATGGATCCAGGGCACAAAATATAGAAATGACATAATTTCCTCATTAAATATGTCTCCATAAAATGTTAAATGCATATGAAAGTTTTCTTCTTTTAATCGTGGCTGGTTTCATAAGGTTCAGCTTTACTGAAATGCTCTACTTTGGCTGCAGGCACATTAATGTATGAGTATATTAATTTCTGTGCTTCATAACAAATTATCATACACTTAGTGCCTTAAAACAACACACATTTGGTATTTCAGTTTCTGTATGTCGGAAACCCAACTATAGCTTAATTGGACCTCACCAGGCTGCAATCCAGGCATTGGTCATGGCTTCAGTCTCATCAGAGGCTCTGCTGGGATCAGAGTCACCTTCAGGCTCTCGCTGGTTGTTGTCAGGATCAATTTTCCTGGATCTGTAGGACTGGGATTCCCGTTTCCTTGATGGCCACAGCCTTCAGGCCTCTCTTGGCTCCTATAAGTGCCTGAAGTTTTAAATTTTTTTTTATTTGCCACATGAGCCACTTTATAGGTCTTCTCACAAATAGAAGCTCACTTTCAAATCCAGCAAAGGTGAATTTTCCCGTTCAGTCTGCTAGAATGAAGTCTTACATCATGTAACCACGGGAACCATGGCATAGGCGTTCCATTAACTTTGCCATATTATGTAACCTAACCACAGGCATGACATGCCATTACTGTTGCCTTGTTTGCCGTACGCTAATGGTTAGAAACAAGTCACAGTTGCCACCTCCAGCCAAGGGGCAAGGGTTGTGGGGAGAGCACACAGAGGTGTGATATACCATGAGGTGGGAATTACTCGGGATCCTGGGGAAGTCTGCCACAGTGAAACATCAAAACAGGTCATGTTGGTTATGTTGAAATATTTTGGAATCTCCATTCTTGAAGTATTCTGGATCAATATCTAACAATTTTTTCTAGAATGCATTAATGGAGAAATATTTTTAAAAATGTCCCAAACAATACATTCATCAAACTGCTAGGAAAAAAAGATGATTATACAACATTTTATTAAAAAGAAACTTAAACTTAACAAGGATTAGTAATCAGGGCCGATCAACACAGATAACGCCGATCAACACAGGTAACTCTTTTCCTTTCACAGTCCTATTTAAGTTATTTTATTTCGAGCTCGATATTTTCCTTAATATATGTACAGCTTGGTTGCTTGACTTAATTTTACATATATATGTATTCATGTATATGTGCATGTATGCATATTTTTATATACATATTTTCCAATACCTGAAAGCACTGAAATGGGAACTTTATCGTTATGGTAAATAGATATCTCCATGTTGAAATTTTGACTATCACAAATTTGCATTAAGCATATGCAAATCCGAAACAAGCTATATAATGATCCCAAACATTGCTTTTTTGCTACATTAAGTTTAACGGCTCAGTCTCAAGCTCTCTGTAGGAGGGCAAGTATTTTCACCTCTGTAAGGCTTTGCAGAAAATAAAATTTTGGTAGAATGACCACACTCATATGCATACCTGGCAGCAAAGGGTACATGTGCTATATTCCCCATAATATAATGTGCCACTTCACAGTGAGAAAATGTCCACAGAAGAAGAAGACCAACGTCCTATCAGGCTTCAAGACAGACAATAGTTATGACTAGAATGAGATGATCCTGAAGCTTATCAGTGGAACTTACGCATCAGTAGAAATGCTGTCTTGTTAAAGTTAACTATTAGATCTGCAAAACTGTAACCAACAAGCAAAAGCTGTTCATGTTCTCCTGTAGAAATGCATCTTTTATGCTATATTTACAATTATTATGCTGTGAGTCAGGATTTCCATCTCACATCCATCACCCAATTGTGTAACTCCTGATTTGGGACAAAATTACAATATTTATATGAAACATGAAAATGAGGATCATTTTTCTGTTATGATATTTATCAAATGGCTCTGTTTTGTTCCATTTAGAGAAGCCCATTTAATTTTTTTTTTTTTTGAGACGGAGTCTCGCTCTGTCGCCCAGGCTGGAGTGCAGTGGCCGGATCTCAGCTCACTGCAAGCTCCGCCTCCCGGGTTCACGCCATTCTCCTGCCTCAGCCTCCCGAGTAGCTGGAACTACAGGCGCCGCCACCACGCCCGGCTAAGTTTTTGTAATTTTAGTAGAGACAGGGTTTCACCGTGTTAGCCAGGATGGTCTTGATCTCCTGACCTTGTGATCCACCCACCTCGGTCTCCCAAAGTGCTGGGATTACAGGCGTGAGCCACCGAGCCCGGCCAGCCCATTTAATTAAAAAAACAAAACAAAACAAAACAACCAAAAAAGTATGTGCTGATTTTTGCATGATTTTGT
The DNA here is from genome assembly GCF_003255815.1 of Theropithecus gelada. Lineage (NCBI taxonomy): Eukaryota > Metazoa > Chordata > Mammalia > Primates > Cercopithecidae > Theropithecus > Theropithecus gelada. The sequence continues at coordinate 41,310,391 of NC_037670.1, read as the reverse complement.
CAGGAAGTTATTTGTTGTTATGGCTTTGTATTTTTGCTGTTATGCATGTACTCTCTCAGTACCTGGCTACACAAAATTAATGCTCCTAACTTACCCAGATCACTGTGTGTTGGTAAGCTTCTCCCACACTGTTTTTCTTACTCTTCTGTGCCCAATTTCATATATGAACTAAAAAAAATCATCTAATATGCTTAGTGTCTTTAAAGTGGAGTATGTACCTGAATCAAACAGAATATTTGCAAAACTTGCCACTCATATTTTGAGTTTCTACTTTAGTGTCTTAGTGCTTTCTTGACATGGGAGAATTTATGTCCTCCATTCACAAGTGTGCAGTAACTAAGAGGTATCATGTGTGTTTCCTGATTAGGGACTAATCTTGAAATATTATCCTGCAATAGGTTAGAGCACATATACCTCCTGATAATATAGTGAATATGATGTATTTAAATAATCGATTAACTAAATACTAAAGCAAATTACTGCACATATAATTTATTATCCAATGTGTAGAAAGTGCCTGGCTCAGTGTTTGGAAATTGTCTGACTTTTCATCATATATAGTGTGGTTTCATGTTATTGTATATAAGACCTGACAAGAACTCTGTTTACAATAATCTCCCAGTGCCATAAAGACCATAATAAATAATATTAGCAATTGGTTTCTTTTTTTTTTTTTTTTTTTTTTTTTTTTGAGACGGAGTCTGGCTCTGTTGCCCAGGCTGGAGTGCAGTGGCCGGATCTCAGCTCACTGCAAGCCCCGCCTCCTGGGTTCACGCCATTCTCCTGCCTCAGCCTCCCAAGTAGCTGGGAGTACAGGCGCCCGCCACCTCGCCCGGCTAATTTTTTTTGTATTTTAGTAGAGACGGGGTTTCACCGTGTCAGCCAGGATGGTCTCGATCTCCTGAACTCGTGATCCGCCCGTCTCGGCCTCCCAAAGTGCTGGGATTACAGGCTTGAGCCACCGCGCCCGGCCCGCAATTGGTTTCTTTATGCTGTCATTATTAGTGCATATAGCATTAGTGGAGGATTACCTTTATTACTCATAGTGCTTAGAGTATGAATCACACATGCACCTTGAAAGGAGGTGCAATGTAATAAGAAACCAGATATTGAAAATGCAAGTTTTGTTATGTCATTCTGGGTATGTTAACCTTTGTTCCCGCCCTCTATATGCATCTGTAGCAAAATCTGCCTATTTTTGCTTCCTCCCACCACTCCTTAGTTATTGTTCCATCTGCCTTAGTGATTAAACTTTATACAACATGAACCAGACTTCCCCTCCATGATCACACCAAAACATTCAATTCACAGGTACTTACAGTCTACAGAATGGGCCTAGAAAGGTGATAATACCTGAGCACCTCTTGTTTCATAAGAATTTGAACTCAGGCTATGTAACGACTTTGCTTTTAGTAGTACAGACATTTCTGGAAGGTCATCAGTTGTATTAGAATAGAGAAGCTACTATCAATCATGTTTCCCTGAAGCTGGAAGAGCACATGACTCCCTTTTAGTGTCTGAGTTACATTACATAAGTTGAGGACTGTTATAAGTAAGTTGGAGTTAGTTGACTTGGAATTCTGCTAAGCAAGAAAATCTTAGCAGGTATAGTTATTTGAGTAAACAGGGATGGGAATAATTTGTAATAACGTAGAATATGGGTTTCCTTTGCATAAGGGTAAAATGCTGAAATATTTCATGCCCGATGATCATTACACTGTGTGTGAGGAATAAGCTGAGCCTCTTCCCACCATGTCATTTCATATCAACCATAAACGAGAAAACAAATGAGAAAGTTATTATTTGCCATGTGATTAAGTAGTCCGTCAAATCCATTCTCTCTAACAAGCAATTGATTTCTTTAAAATGGGAGCCAGAATTTATAAGGGTGGGGTGATATACTTTGGAGTGTGGGGTATGCAATCAAGATTTTTGTGGTGTATTGCATTTTTCAATGATGATCACAACAGTATCTCCATTCCATAAGTTCTTTCTACAATGCAACCTATGATAGGTTCTTTGCCCTCTCCCTTTAAAACTCAATGGCTTTTTGTGACTGCTTCAACATATTACATAAAAATGCCATCATCATCCAGTGTGATCTTTTGAGATGCTTGCTGTAGAAAAAGAGCCAGCATGCTGTGAGAATGTTCAAACAGGCAAAACACAGAGACTCCATGGAAAGGATGTATGCATGAATTTTGACTGACAGTATAGCTGAGATCCCAACTGATAGCTAGTACCAAATCACCACCTATGTGAGTTAACCATTTTGATAGTATGTTCTCCAGTTCTGAGATCAATTGCTTTAAACAGACCTCCTGAATCAAAGGCAAACTCCCTACTAAATGCTTCATGAGCCTTACCCAAGGAGTAGATACAGAAACAAAATAATTGTTGTTCTTTCAGGTCAGTAAGTTTTCTGATTTTTTTACCACATAGCAAAGAATCATACAATCAGCAACTAATATATTGTGCTGTCCGTGATCTGTAAAAAATTTTTTTTTATAAATGGGATTTACTAGAATAATACCCTTGAAATGAGTCTTTATATGTGACCAGTTGTCCAATGGTGGAAGAAGACATTCAAAGGGGAAAAAAGGAAAAGACTATGAAACATTTATTTTTGGAGGTCATAATTATTTAAGAATAGCTAAAGCTGGAAGTCCTAAATAGGACACAGTAAAAGATTACATTGGCGGTAGAAGCAGAAACCTTATGATGGAGGTATCTATCTATTATCTATCATCTATCTATCTATGTATCTATGTATCTATCTATCTATCTATCTACCTATCTATCTATCTATCTATCTACCTATCTATCATCTATCTATCTCCCTTTCTACTAAGTTTAGATTTGATTTTGAAGGTAATGCAAAGTCATAAAGGACTTTCTGCAGAGCATAGATAGTTGGATTTGCCTTTTAGGAATATTTGGAGAGAGAATGTTGAAATCTCATCACCAGGTATATATGTCATATATACTCTAACCGAACCTGAACCCTAGCCCTATCCCTAACCCAGTTAATAGATGCCTGGTAGAGATCTGACACAAATATATTAAGAACTTGTAGTCAACTGAATCTGACTATTAATTAGATGTGAAGAGTGAAGGTAATAGAGTCATTCAAATGAATGACTTGCCAGGTAATGGAGCAAAGGGCCAGATTGGGAGGGGTTGCATGAGCAATAATAAATTCAGCTTTGCCCACGTTACACTCAGTCACATTCTTCTTCTTACTTAATTTCTCAGACCAAAACCTTGAGCACATTGTTGCTTTTTCTTTCTCAGTTACAACACTCTGAAGAATATCAAGCATGATTATATTCCAAGTCGAGGATACATCTTGTCGCCTTCACCAATGCATCTTAGTCTTCAAACTGTCATCAATTGCAAACTGATAAAGCATGTGTGTGTTAATGTTCTACCCTTTACCATGAAATCAATATTGTTGGAGCTTGTTGAATGAGAAGAGTACTAATGGAAGATGATGTCAGAAAGACAAGATTGAGCATGAGTTGGCTTTGCAGGCTCTAGTAAATCGTTTGGAATTTATTTTGTATTTCAAAAGAAGTTATTGAAGTCCTTCCACTAGCCAAGCAAAGCATCTGATGATGTTTTTCAACAAACACTGCTGTCTGGAGAACTGAATATAGGATGGCAAGGATTAAAATAGCTAGGAAACTCTTTCTGTAATGTAATCATGAGACTGGTAATTCTTTTTCCTTTGCCAAATCAAACTTATTCCAATCAAGGCACTATCTTTGTTTATGTATTTACCTAGACGGTCTTTTCCTCAGAGTTTCATGTCTTGTCAATAAGATGTAGGACATATCAAGATCAAAGAGTTCTTTCAGCATATCTTCCAAAAGTAGTTTTTCCTCTTGTCATACATTGACTGATATTTTTCCTTTGAATTTTCAAAGCACAGAGCACTCTAAGGAGTTAAATTATTTACTTAATTGTTTCTATTCCGTATTTTCTATCAGAATGTAAGGCATCTGAGGATAGAAAATATATTTTTCTTATTGACATCATATTCCTAATGTTCAGCATAGTACTTAGAGTGAAATTTGTATTCAACACATGTTTGTAGATTAGCAAACGAAAATAAAATAAGATATAATTTAAAATTTGGAAGCTATGTGCTTGGAGGAAAAAATTGAAGGAGATTTTCTAAAATGAAGATATTGCTTTAGACTTGATGAGGGGGAAATTTTTGACATCCATCATCAATTTATGGATTGATAGTAAATTAAATTATCTTTTAAAACATAGCAGAAAGTAAATCATAATCTTTAATAAAGAAGGGAAATTGAAGAAAACATGTCTCCATTGAGTATTAGGCACCCCGTTATGTACTTAATATATTTAAACTCATGCCAGTCTCCAAGAGCCATGACTTTAAAAAAAATTCAGTTATTTAATAAAATATTTATGTTTTAAGCATGAAGAGTTATATTTGTTAAAATTCATGTACTTACAGAACAATGAAAAAATCACATGTAAAACACACAGCATTTGGTGTACTCAATTTTGACAAATATTTATCTTTTTTTAGCATTGAAAATAGGAACATTATTTGCATTTGGAAAAATATTTCTTGGATCTATTGGTCACTAAACAATGAAGTAACATGTCATGGTTGTTTTATGTTTACCTGTCTTGCAAAAAGCTAGATTTGACTAACAATAAAAATGTCTACTGTTAAAATGCCTGCAGAAACACTTTTCACATTAAATTATAACCAGATACTCACGTTTGCATTGCCAGGCCATCAGTAAAACAATTCCAGGTTTATAGCACAGAGGTACCTTGTACCCAGTAATGTGATTGTGATATATTGTGTTGCCTCGTGCTGTATCATATTGTAGGTCAGACATTAACGTGTGTGACTACTACTCTTTATGTAGAAAATATAGTGTTCTCATTTGTTCCAAAAATTGTCATATACATATTTCAAACTACAAAATATATCTATTTTCACGGTAGTATCAATTATTCATTGAGCTCCTTCATAATATACTAGTAAATATATTTTAAATTAAATTGTGAAAATAATGAGTAAATAAATAAAATAAATAAAGAGCTGCAAGTTACTGAGATACTGGAACATATGAATATGTTATCTCAGTAAAGCACGACCTATGCAGTTCCTTTCTATTTATGTTCCTCAGACTTGATTTTTTTAAGCTTTAAAATAATTGGATTAAATTTTTGTCAAACTTTAGAAAATACTTCTTATAGACAAATTTTGGGGCCAAAAAGGGAACAATAAGAAGCTGTGGGAAGTAAAAGTGATATTTTGGGAGTCAAAATTATCATTTCTCTGTGCTAGGATTGAAGATGTATACACATTATCATCAGCATTCACACACACACTCGCTCACTCTCACACACACATGCAATTTGTGCCTTAAAATACTATACAAAATAAAATTGGTGCCTAGGAAAAGATACAGAGTTCAAACAGAATTCTCCCATAAATACATTCCCATTACTATTTTAAATATGAACTCTCAGGAGGATTATAGTGTTGGGGAAAAAATGTCAAATCAGGGAGTGAGCTGTTGAACTTTCAACTCATTACTAAATAAAACCAGTTTGATTTTTATTTGTTTCACACTTTGTTCATCCATAATTTCCTTTGAACTAGGGGTTGTGGAGCTAAATAAAATGGAGAAAATCCAAATTATTTGTGGAATTCAACATTAACATAGAAACTGAAAAAAGACAATGTAGGATATATCTGAAAGATAAAATGATAAAATCTAATAATCAATATTGTATCATCTTTTAGCATAAATTAATAATCTTGAGTAAGGTTGCTAATATATATTTCAAATGACACATTAAGATTTAACAAATAATTAAAATTTTTAGGAAGGGTTATAGGAAATTTAAATCTATTATTTCTAATTCACTGATATGTTTAATTTAAAAACTTTTACTCTCTCTACTAATACTTCCATTTTAAGAAGAAGATGGACACTCACAGAAGTAAAATAATATACCCAATGTTACACCGTTAATTAATCGTTGGAAATATTTGAAAGCAGCTCATAAATACCTCATAGTCCATTCTCTTTAACTACATTACACTGCTATCAAATTTCATGAAAAAATCTCAAAAACTTGTGTTAAAGTATTTAGTTCAGTTTATTTGGATACTTTTATTTTTTCCAAAGTTCCCTTAACTTTAGAGAGACCAAAGTAATTACATAAGTGAAATGTCTACAAGAGTAAATAATAAATAATAGAAAATGCTTCAGGAAAGGGATATTTTACTAGAGTATTTACCATGTCTTTAATTTGTGATTATCGAATATGAAAATACATGGGAAAGACCTTGAGACCTTTCATAAGAGAGCAAATATAAAAGTAATGGAAAATATAATATGTAAAGAAAGAGTGGAATTGATAATATCTTGCCTGAAAGGCCTAGACAGATTTAATAACTATCCCAAAACATGTAAAAGGTTATGCTTATTAGAATGGTTCCAGGCATTTTACAGGGGAAGCAACAGAATAAAACAGTTGTATGGTCTTAAAGAATGAGAAAAAACATCCCCTGCCTCTACCCTGTAACTGTATCATTAGATTTGAATTTTTTTATTGTTTCTAGCATTCTTCATAGAACAGTAACAATATTGGAAAGGATACATGGAAAAGAATAGTACTATAGATAAGAACACATATATTATGGTCATAATTTTGTAACTACCTGTGTGACTTTGTATAAGACATTTTATTGGTCTGAATTTCACATGCCTCATTTGAAAAGGGATAAAGCTGAACTGTAACAATTTCTTTTGATCTTTTTGAGTCATGGACATTTTGAAAATTTGATTAAAGTTATATCTCTTCTCTCTATAAAAATGACTTTCACTTTGCATTTTACTTTTAATTTCAGGAATACAATAACATCCTGTAGCTCATTCATGAGTATTTCCTAGAGGTTCCTGCTAGCTAAATAATTTTAGATTCAGAGTCTACAATTGCATACAATTCTAAAATTTCCTAGTGTGCTGTAGTATCACTATTTGGATGTTTAGATATATTTTTGCTAGTATCCCTTTTTCCTAGTAATAATACAAGCAAAACTTCCCTCTTAAATAATTAAGCATTAATCAATTTTCTAATAATTTCACTGGAATAAGAGTGAAGAAACTCAGTCTACTTTTACATTGACTTCTTAAGTGTCTGGCACAGACTTTAACATAAAACAACAAACAGTAATATATTTGAAAAAATCTGTTGCTGAAACATTCATGATAGTTTATCTTGATTAAAAGACTCACTGTATTTTTAAGAATTACATGTGATTTTGATCTGTATCTTTCTCTATTAATTTTTCCATATCCGTTTTAAAATGAGAGCACTGAATAAAATGTCTCCTATCAACTGTAAGTTTTATGATAAATGGAACTTAAAATTTCAAAATCCCTGTCATGTACACATTTAATCAATGTAGTTCTGGATCTTATTTATTCAGTTTAACCCCTCATTTAAAAAAAGTTCACTCTCCTATTTTCAATGACATGTTATTACATACTTATTACATAATCAGTTTATTTTATTCCTTTAGAGCCACTCATCCTCCTTTTGTTTCCTAATCTGAGACATTCCCAGGGCTCTGTTTTTGAGTATTGTTTCTTTTGTCCTTTTTCTTTCCTTTAGTGACTTTATTCATTCTCGTTTTTGTTCCAACATTCTACATTTATTTTGTCAGCCTTGTTTTTGCACTTTAGTTCTAGAACTAAGAACTCAGTAAACTGCCAAAATAAATAATCAAATATCTCTGTGTCTTAAACACAACAAATGTATATGTTTTGTTCTTCCTAAATCCAATGTAGATTTCCTAAACATGCAATTCCCTTGGACGGTACTTTTTAAAGAACTGAGATACAGGATATAGGTATTCCATCAAGTGATTCCAACATCCTCCAAAAATATGGAGTTCTCCAGACTCATTTCTATCTTCCCAGCCCTCAACAGGAAAGAGAGAAAAAGAAAAATCAGGCAATAGATCAGGAAGAGTGGTGCCTCATCTCTGCCCACATTTTATCAGCCAAAACTTGATCCCATGGTCTCACCTTTCTAAAAGATGGTGGTTGTAGGCAAGAAAAGAATAGTTTGGCTTTGTGTTTAGGATTGAAAAAATGACTTGGTGAGCACTTTGGAGACTCTGCATTGCACTGCTTCATCACCATTTAATTAAACCATTTTCTTCCCATATTGGTTGACTCTGAATTAGTGCACCTCTCTTATTATTTTAATATCTTCTCAGCAACTGGCCTTCTCCATCCATTCTGCATTATGGCCAAACACTTCCTTTGGCTTCTCTCTGTTTGTTTCATACACACTAGTCTCCCTGGATAATTTCAAACTGGAAATATAGAGCAGGTCCTTGACTGAAAGACCTGTACCTCAATGGCTGAAGTCCTCTGTAATACTGAGCACATGTATATGCTCTTCCATTGCACTTTCATCTTCTTCAGTTTCAATCAGCCTTCTAGACCTTGGTGAAGGACCATTTGATACCTTTGCCTAAATATTAGAAGGGAAATGTGCCTTGATAAAAAGAAGTATCAAAATGAAGAAGAACATTGTATCATGGTAATTAGGGCTAATCGTAATCACTGGATCCTTTAATGTACAGAAGTACCTTCTTACAAGATATTCAAAGGTAACTAATAAATAGAGATAACTCTGTTCTTCAGTTCTGCATTTTAGCAGCAACCATTCTGAACAAGATGGTTTAATGTTCTCTTCAGCTTGACTAAACCTTGGACAGACTTCTTTCTGATTCTAGGCCCCTGAACTCTCACTTCTTAAAGCATGTAGTTTTGACAACACATAATTGCAAATTCTTTCTCCGCTTCTTTAAGATGTCAAGCTGTTTCAAAAGTATCGTGGTGTTTTTATACCCTAGGACTGTCTTTTTCAAGGACCTGGGAGACATCCCTTTGAAATGTAATCATTAAGGAAGATAGAGCCCCCATCTCCCAGTCTCTATCTGAGCACAGAAGCCTAAATCTAAGTTGTAAACTTTCCTTCAGTCATAAAAAGAGAGTTTACATTTTTCAAATAACAAACCATTATTCTAAGTGAATCAACGCAGGAACAGAAAGCCAAATACATCATATTCTTACATATTATTGGGAGCTAAACACCAAAAACATGTGGACATAAAGGTGGAACCTTGCAGACAACTAGAGGGAGGAAGGAGGAAGAGAGGTATGGGCTGAAAAATTGCCTGTGGGGTACTATGCTCACCTGCTGGGTGATGGGATCATCAATACAAAAACCCAGCATCACACAATATATCCACCTAGCAAACCTGCATATGTACCTGCTGAATCTAAAATAATAGTTGAAATTACATTTCCTTTGAATGAGGCTCATTTGAAAAAACACACGGCTTATAATCCAGCACCCTAGCTCTTCAAAACTCTCCAGCCTTTTGCTGCAACAGAGTTCAGTCCATACCGCCTTTTGTTTTATCTTCCCTGTTGCAATAGTCTTGAATAAACTCTTCCTTAGCGTTTTTACTTTGTCAGGTTTAATTTTTCCTTGAGACTACCTGGGGACTGTCTTAATTCTTGATCCTTCAGACTTCCTCAGTTCAGTTCAGACTGCCTTTTATTTTCTTTCCTATTTCAATAGTCTTGAATTAAATCTTATCTTTCTAACTATGTCCATTTTAATTTCCCTTGACACTACCCGGGGACTTTCTTAATTCTTTGCCCTTCAGACTCCCTGGTTATATATTCTGCTCCTGCCTCTGAAAAAGTGGTCTTTTCTTATTCTTTTTATCTTTCCAGAAACAGATTTGTTCTTGAGTAATGATATGAACTTAAGTTCTCTCACCTTGTTTTTCTCCTCTCCCGTGGCCCTTGCCATTGTAAGACTCTGACCAGTGGCTTCATTAACTTTAACTTCATATATTTTCTATTTTGGACTAGGGGTCCTTCCTGGCCTGCTGCTTCCACCGGTGATAGATTAGGTGCGTGGGTTCATCTTCCTTATCGTAAGATCCTTACTTTCCTTTCCCACATTTGTAGACACGCTTGTTGCAAATATTCTTCTACTTAGCACATTTTTCTTACCGGTTTTTTCCTATTTTCTTTAGATTCCTGAGACTTTACTTAATATTTTCCTGAACTAGAAATGGAAAGGTGCATATCAACTATCAGAGATGCTGGAACATAAAAAGTAATGAAGTGAAGCTATTTGTGAGCTATTACTTCACCGAGTTGGATTCTTCTCTTATTCCCACTGAGTATTTCAGTGAATTTCTGAACTGAAGAATAAACTAATTCATAATTCATATGAACTAATAAATAAACTCATTCATAATTCATAACCTAATAAATTAATTCATAATTCCTATGATACATTGCAACAAGAAGAACTCCCTTCTTCTTTTAACTTTTTGTGTTACCGTATTTACTACAGGTTTTCCATCTCCAGACGTGCTTACTTCTCAAGTTGCAATTTCTGAATGCAGGCAGAATAAGATGTGTTTATGAGGGGAAAAAAAGAGGGAGAGAGATATGAAGATGGACTACACAAAGTATTATATCCTCTATACAAAATAAGTATCTCTGTTGTGGAAGAATAAGTACACAGTTCTAAGGTAGACTTTGGGTCTTTAAGACACGTACTAAAATTTACGTGTTTTTTTTTGTTTTTTTTTTTTTATATTCAGTCCTGCTGATGGCCAGCTTTTCTCAGAAAACATAATGATGTAATGTATCAATCCAGATCCATTGATCAAGGTGAACTATTCATGATTATTTTTTGTTATGAAAAAATTGAATTATTCTGCCTAGAGAGAGATATTAAAACAATCTTCCAAATATATATCATTCAAATGATAAACATTATTCTAAACTTGTTTGATATCTTTTTAATATCTTCTTTGTTTCCTCACATATTTTTTTCTTTTGGTAATAAAATATTCCAAAATTTCTCAGACTTTATGGTCTTCCACATTTTCATATGCCATCTTCATGCATAGCAAAAAAATGTATAATAATTCCTTAATATCCAATCTATATGGTAAATTTTGATAGAATTTAAGTTTTTTCAGAAGTTGGTGCAAGGTGATTTAAATTGAGATGTTTAGAGTTCTAATGAGAGCAATGTCTGATTTGTTTGACAGCCAGGGTGAATCATTTTTTAACAACCTCCTTGTCTATAGCACAAAATTATTTTCTACGATATTAATAAGATGAAGTAACTGTGAATTATGGCAAAAAATTGTAGGGTAAGAATTTTGTGTTACTGAATTTCATATATGTGGAATCATGACAGAAAAATTTTAAAAAATCCAAAAGGAAAATAATGGATAGTTTTAATTGCAATATTTTTTTTAAAAAAGGAAAAATACATGACATACAGATTTGTTATATTTATAAATATTACCATTTTTCTTTTGAGTCTTAACTTATACAGATTTATCAATGACTTTATCAAAGTTGATCTTCTTGTCCTATAGCTATTATAACCAGATTTGTCCTTCTTCTTTCTCTCCTTGTTGGTCAGAGAACACTTATTATTAATTTCAGTTTTGAAAATGTTCTACTACACGAAGAAACAAGAAACACAAATTATTAAGAAAAGTCTTCAATATAAAGATGAGTTTTGCAGAAGTTTATAAATATCCCACTTGAAAACATTTTATAATGTTGTTTAATTTCTTGCTCTTACAAACTTTCCCATAAAATATCTTCAACAGAAAATATACCGTGAATTTTAATGATATTTATTAAAATATTATTACTTTTTGTCTTTTATGAAAATTGTAGAAACAGCTGAATGATAGCAAATATTGGTGTTATTAATTCATCAATTTAGAATGAGTATCCATTTATTAAAGAGAACAATCTATGCAATAAACCATCCCAGTTTTGAAAACCTTTGGTGATATAAGATGAACACCTTTTTCACTTCTCTTGGTCTTCTTCTTAGAAACTTGAGGGGGGGCGGAGCAAGATGACCGAACAGGAACAGCGCCAGTCTCCAGCTCCCAGCACCAGTGACACAGAAGACAGATGATTTCTGCATTTTCAACTGAGGTACCAGGTTAATCTCACTGGGGAGTGCTGGACAATTGTTGCTGGTCAGCTGCTGCAGCCTGATCAGCCAGAGCTGAAGCAGGGTGAGGCATCGCCTCACCTGGGAAGCACAAGGGGGAAGGGAATCCTTTTTCCTAGCCAGGGGAACTGAGACACACAACACCTGGAAAATCGGGTAACTCCCATCCCAATACTGTGCTTTACCAAAGGTCTTAGCAAACGGCACATCAGGAGATTATATTCCACAGCTGGCCGGGAGGGTCCCATGCCTGCGGAGCCTCCCTCACTGCTAGCACAGCAGTCTGCGATCTCGCGGCAAGGCAGCAGCGAGGCTGGGGGAGGGGCACCCACCATTGCTGAGGCTTAAGTAGGTAAACAAAGCCACTGGGAAGCTTGAACTGGGTGGAGCCCACGGCAGCTCAAGGAGGCCTGCATGTCTCTGTAGACTCCACCTCTGGGGACAGGACACAACTAAACAAAAAAAAAAGCAGGAGAAACCTCTGCAGATGCAAATGACCCTGTCTGACAGCTTTGAAGAGAGCAGTGGATCTCCCAACATGGAGATTGAAATCTGAGAAAGGACAGACTGCCTGCTCAAGTGGGTCCCTGACCCCTGAGTAGCCTAACTGGGAGATATCCCCCACTAGGGGCAGACCAACACCTCACACCTCACACGGCAGGGTACACCCCTGAGACGAAGCTTCCAAAGCAAGAATCAGACAGGTACACTCGCTGTTCAGCAATATTCTATCTTCTGCAGCCTCTGCTGCTGATACCCAGGCAAACAGGGTCTGGAGTGGACCTCAAGCAATCTCCAACAGACCTACAGCTGAGGGTCCTGACTGTTAGAAGGAAAACTAACAAACAGGAAGGACACCCACACCAAAACCCCATCAGTACGTCACCATCATCAAAGACCAGAGGCAGATAAAACCACAAAGATGGGGAAAAAGCAGGGCAGAAAAGCTGGAAATTCAAAAAATAAAAGTGTGTCTCCCCCTCCAAAGGAATGCAGCTCATTGCCAGCAACGGATCAAAGCTGGATGGAGAATGACTTTGACGAGTTGAGAAAAGAAGACTTCAGTCCATCAAACTTCTCAGAGTTAAAGGAGGAATTACGTACCCAGCGCAAAGACACTAAAAATTCTGAAAAAAGAATGGAAGAATGGATAACTAGAATAATCAATGCAGAGAAGGCCATAAAGAAACTGACAGATAAAAACCATGACATGAGAAATACGTGACAAATGCGCAAGCTTCAGTAACCAACTCGATCAACTGGAAGAAAGAGTATCAGCGATTGAGGATCAAATGAATGAAATGAAGCGAGAAGAGAAATCTAAAGAAAAAAGAAGAAAAAGAAATGAACAAAGCCTGCAAGAAGTATGGGATTATGTGAAAAGACCAAATCTACGTCTGATTGGGGTGCCTGAAAGTGAGGGGAAAAATGGAACCAAGTTGGAAAACACTCTTCAGGATATCATCCAGGAGAACTTCCCCAACCTAGTAAGGCAGGCCAACATTCAAATTCAGGAAATACAGAGAATGCCACAAAGATACTCCTTGAGAAGAGCAACTGCAAGACACATAATTGTCAGATGCCCCAAAGTTGAAATGAAGGAAAAACTGTTAAGGGCAACCAGAGAGAAAGGGCGGGTTACCCACAAAGGGAAGCCCTTCAGACTAACAGCAGATCTCTCAGCAGAAACTCTACAAGCCAGAAGAGAGTGGGGGCCAATATTCAACATTCTTAAAGGAAAGAATTTTCAACCCAGAATTTCATATCCAGTCAAACTAAGTTTCATAAGTGAAGGAGAAATAAAATCCTTTACAGATAAGCAAATGCTTAGAGATTTTGTCACCGCCAGGCCTGCCTTACAAGAGACCCTGAAGGAAGCACTAAACATGGAAAGGAACAACCGGTACCAGCCATTGCAAAAACATGCCAAAATGTAAAGACCATCGAGGCTAGGAAGAAACTGCATCAACTAACGAGCAAAATAACTAGTTAGTATCATAATGACAGGATCAAGTTCACACATAACAATATTAACCTTAAATGTAAATGGACTAAATGGTCCAATTAAAAGACAGACTGGCAAATTGGATAAAGAATCAAGACCCATCAGTTTGCTGTATTCAGGAGACCCATCTCACATGCAGAGACACACATAGGCTCAAAATAAAGGGATGGAGGAATATCTACCAAGCCTTTCAGGTTTTGAATTTCCTTCTGGTTCAATCTTGATAGGTTGTACGTGTCTAATAATTTGTCCATTTCTTCTAGATTTTTCAATTTATGGGTATATAGTTGCTCATAGTCTCTATTAATGATACTTTCAACCTCTGTGGTATCAGACATAATGTCCCCTTTATTATCTTTGATTTTTTTATTTGGATAATCTCTTCTTGTTAGCCTGGCTAAAAATTTGTCTATTTCGTTTAACTTTTCAAAAACCAACTTTTTTTGGCCGGGCGTGGTGGCTCAAGCCTGTAATCCCAGCACTTTGGGAGGCCGAGACGGGTGGATCACGAGGTCAGGAGATCGAGACCATCCTGGCTAACACGGTGAAACCCCGTCTCTACTGAAAATACGAGAAACTAGCCGGGCGAGGTGGCGGGCGCCTGTAGTCCCAGCTACTCGGGAGGCTGAGGCAGGAGAATGGCATAAACCCGGGAGGCGGAGCTTGCAGTGAGCTGAGATCCGGCCACTGCACTCCAGCCTGGGCGACAGAGC